>NC_138162.1:72195512-72453728 GCF_964165515.1 Mesoplodon bidens | reverse complement strand
TTACTTACATAACTGAAACTGATTAGAAGAACTGTTTTCGCTGTGAGAATTAAAGAAAATGCTGCGTCAGGACTGAGTAATGAAAACACTAATATTAGTAACAGCAAATGACTGAGAGCAGCCTTCATCTGTCAACCATCTCTCTTCCTTTCTGGATACAGATGACTTAGCAAGATAAAATGGTCTCTTTCTAGGACACTGAAGGTGTTTGGAGACTTAAAAACTTGATTTAAATGATTCAGGTATCTAGGAGAAAAAAATGCAAAACCCCACAAAAGACAAAAACAACAAACACCTGTTTATACTTACCACAAGCTCTTCTCAAGTTGCTTCATTTCCAAGTGACTATGAAAGAAAGGAGAAAAAAAAATTAGCTGTATTGAGAAATGTATGTACATTTGGAAGAGTGAGAGAGTGCTTTTAAACACCTGGAATCCTTCAGACCCAAGTAGTTCCAGTCTTCTTAACACTATGACCATGGCTATGTTTTAACTTCACTGAGCCTGTTTCCTTGCGATTAAAATGGAGTAAAGATTAAATGAGGCAGCGTACCTAGAGTGCTTAGCACAATGCCTGGTGCTCTAAAAGCCTGCAATCAATTTGTGTATTGATATTACTGATGTCAAGAAATGGTTTATTAAACTATTTTCCAAGAGCTATGAATCCAGCCAGACTGTTATTGTTATGGATGACTTAAAAACTATTTTTTAAAAATTAAAAGTATTAACTACTAAAATTTTATTTTTAAAAATAAAAAATTGGGGCTTCCCTGGCGGCGCAGTGGTTGAGAGTCCGCCTGCCGATGCAGGAGACACGGGTTCGTGCCCCGGTTCGGGAAGATCCCACATGCCGCGGAGCGGCTGGGCCCATGAGCCATGGCCGCCAAGCCTGCGCGTCCGGAGCCTGTGCTCCGCAACGGGAGAGGCCACAACAGTGAGAGGCCCGCATAGCGCAAAAAAATATATATATAAATATAAAAAATGGAAAGCTAAAGTGTTTAATTTTTCTATCTTAAAAGTTAAAATAACTGAATTAAAATTGTACGAAGTTAAAGTCTAAATTGATAGACTTTATAATTTTTTATCTTTCATAATGTCAAAATTAACTAGAATTCCTTTTTCTTTTCAATTTGCACATTTAAAATTCTGGCATTCCTTTTTGATTCATCTGGGCCCCTCATGTCGGTAAATTTTGAGCTACTATAAAGCACAAGTTACTTACATAGGATAACTTAAAACTTATTTAGGGGAAATTTAGGAAATGTTTATTTGGATAAACCATGTCTTGTTTGTTTTTAAAGAAAGATGCTTTGTTCTTTGCTAGTTTCAGAACAAACAGCTTTGTAGTGGAAAGCAATTCCTCTTTTTACACCTCAAGTTAAATATTTGTCTATTCTTCAGTCAAACTGAAAACATAACAAAATAATGACCCAGCTTGGTTTCTAACTACACAGAAATGAACACATGGTAAATGATAATGTATCCTCTTTATTGAACATTGGTTGAGTGCCTACTGTATCCACTAGACATTATGGAGAATACAGAGATGATCCAGATATCTAAGCTGCCTTAAAAACATGAAGAGTGAAACATACTGTCATTAGTTATGGTCATAGGCCCTCGTCTTCCAAAAACAAAACAAACTGAAAGACACAAATAACATTGTTATAAATAATAACATAAACCATTGAATCACCAGAAAATAATTAAAGCACTTTGAACTCAACCTTTACACTCTCTACCATTTGAGTTATATTTTATCAAACCTTTGGAAGTTAATTCATGTATTTTGGTGCCCCAATGACTCTCATCCAAATACAGTATTTTTGTAGTTCCATGTGTTCTAGTGTGTAATCACAGTGCTAGAAAACACATGGAAGACAGTTAATAAATAGTATTAAGGGTTTTTTTTTTAGTATTTACTGCATGCTGGGCAATGTTGTGAGTGCTTCATGTGTATTAATTTATTTAGTCTTCCTAAAAACCCTATGAGGAAAATACTACTATTATCTTCTCCTGTTAACAGATGAAGAGATTGAGGAACAGAAAGTTTAGGTAACTTAGCCAAAGTCACGCTGCTAGAAAGTTAAGGCTCCAGGATGTGAAGAGTTTGGCTTCAGAGCTCATGCTCTTAAACTCTACACTATGCTACACCTGAATAATTGACTGAGTCATGTTAACTGAGGTTTCAAAGTTTAATACTGTTGGAGCAGTATAGTACAGTGATACCTGCCTGGGTTGAACAACTCTGAAGCAGTCAGAGGTTTGTTAGCCTGTGTATTTTTGTTTTTCTAGGCAATGGGGGCTAATCTGACTAGCACAACTATAGATATTCTAGTATGGGTCTTCCAATGAATCTTTAAACTCATTTCTGTTCAGTATATACCTAATGGTACAATTGCTGAATCACTGGTATATACATAAGAGTGGAATTTCTGGGGCATAGTGTAGAAATTGCTGGAAAATATAACAACTTGCATTCCTAACATCAGTGTACGTGAATTCCAGTTGTTCCATATTCTCAGCAACATTTGGTACTTTCTTTTATTTTAAGCATGCTGGTAGATCCGTAGAGGTATTACATTATGGTTTTAATTTGCCTTTCCCTGATGACTAATGGAATTGAGCTCCTTTTTGTATGTCTATTGGTCATTTGGCAATAAACTTCTATGAAATGTCTTTTCAAGGGTTTTGTCCACTTTTCTATTAGGTTGTCTATCTTACTGATTTTGTAGGAATTCTTAACACATTCTAGATATAAGTCCTTTGTCAGATATATGAATTGAATATACCTTCTTCCACTCTGGTCTGTCTATACCCTCTCTTAGTGGGTCCTTTGGATGAACAAGAGTTATTAATTTTACATAGTGCAGTTTATCAGTTTTTTTCCTTTATGGCTAGTACTTCTTTTTTAGATTATAAAAATCCAATTACCAATACTTAACTCAGACCAATTCAGTCAGACTTTCTGGAGGTGAGATAAAAGTATCAATAATATTTTAATGCTTCTAAGATGATTCCAATATGCAGCCAATTTTGAGAATTATGGATACAGAGCCACCTGCTAAGTTGTTAGCTATGATGTCCTTATGGGATAGAATTATGATATAGTTTGTCTATTCTTTATATGTGTTTTCAATTTTAATATATGAAAATTTTAAATGATGATAATCATACTGGGTGCATTGGTATGTGTAATGAGGAGTCTGACTCCATTTTTTTGATGTCTGACTGTTGACAGCTTTAAGCCTCACCTCTTCCTCTTCTTCTGGTGCCCCACATCTGATCAAGCTGATAAGGAGACCTGGGTTGCCCTCCTTTGGCACAGGTGAGAGATTCAAACCATGCAAGCCTCTTCTTGCGCATGAACCACTCCAGCCCTACCCCATAAAAATGATAAAAACCCAGGCTAATCGCCTTTCTTTGCCTTTTAAAGCCATTTCAGACCTGCTTGAGAGTCTGCCTTGTTCTTGCCAGGGGCCTCAATTATGTAAGTAATAAACTTTTTCATATCCTTTTAATGTGTGTGGCATCAGTCTCAATGTGAACCAAATTTTGAGTAGGGGTCCATTTGAATTTTCAGGGAACTATAACAGCATGGAAAACAGCCACTTTTGAAAATTGTCATTGCAACTCCTCATAAGATCACATGCCTTCATGTACCACCAAATACTCTCTTTACTGCGTGGTACTAGGGCTTTTTTTTTTTTTGTCCTCAGCTGCTAAAGACTACTGCTTTGTCCTCTGAGAGCAGACTACACGTTTTTAATCTCTATTATCCTACCAGACCTAATTCCCAGGGGATTTTGCTACAGAATCTGCCTATTCTGGCATGGCTGCTGTCTTTGCTCTATTCTTCTGAGGTAACATATCAGCACTATCCTTTGATTCAAATTCCTCTTGAGTTTTGATGCCATGACAAGAAATGGACTGATATTTCAACATCTCAGTTTTAGATCCTCAGAGTTGATTATATTTTTTGTATCCTTCTCTAGAAGAGTCACTTCTACTGTAGTTTTGACTCTCTTTTTGTTTTAAGCAGTCAGTCTTTAGCTATGTCTCTTTTCTCATCTCGCCATGCTCCTGGCAACGTTATTGAATTAGAGAATCTTTTTATATTTATTAGCCATTTGTTAGCATTCTTTATAATCTTTGGTATCTATACGTATTTTAATAGTTATAATGATAAACTAAATTCTACATTATTTTCTCTATTTTTCTACTTTTGTGTCCCATTTAAGCAAACTTTGCCTACTCTCAGGTCATGAAGACTCCCTTCCTGTTTTCTTCCAAAATTCCTTTGATTTGTCTTTCATATTTAGATCTGCAATCCTTCTGGAATTAATTTTTTTGCCTATCATGTGAGGTAGGGGTCCAAGTACATTTTTTTCATATGAATATCCAATTGTCCCTACACCATTTATTGAAAAGACCATACTTTCCCTCCCTGTACTGCAGTCTCACCTTTATCATAAACCAGGTGACTGTGTCTATATCTATGTCTCTCTAGTTATCTCTCTCTCTCTCTCTCTCTCTCTCTCTCTCTCTCTGCCTCTGGATTCTGTTCTATTATGTTGATCAGCTCCTTTGTTTCTACATCTAGAAAATTTTATTAAAGCTGTATTAATTTTGTTAAAGCTGTATTAATGAGTTTGAATTTTGCCTCTTGGGGCTAGGACAATACTTGAGCTTGTGATTTTTTCATCTGCAGCCCTAGCCATGCATTTGCACCCGCTGAGACTTCCATCCTATGTGTATCCATGCTGTGCAAACGACACCCCCATCTCTTTCTCCCCCATTTACCCTTCCCACTTTCACCCTAAGTCTGTATTCAGTCTCTATCTTTCTCTCTGAATGTGTTTATTTGTTTCTTCAGAAGTATAAAAGTATACTCTTATCATTTATTTTACTTATTGGATGCCTTCTCTTCTTTGTGCATTATTTCAAAAGTAGACTAATAAGGGATTTAAATATATTTTTTAAATAAAAAAGAAATTAAATTACACTTATTTATGTGGGCTTCAATGAAAATGTTTTCTACTATAAATTCAGTGGTTTTTGATTTTAGAAAAATATTTTCCACTCACCCTAAAACAACATGGTTATTTGAATTCTACAAAGAAATGATTTTATTCCAACCTAAAAACCACTACAAAATATGTTCTTTCTACTATAATTTTAAAATCTATAATAAAAATGAATATTACGTATTACTGTGGCTTCTGAGAATGTTTGCCCACAACTGCAATATTGTAGGATCAAATAAACTTTATCTCATATTCACAGGTTTGGAGTAGAGTCACGTAGCAATATGCAAAGCAGATCTCCTGTTGAGATGTCTGTGGGACTCACTGGCTCACTTGCAGGGCGATGACTTGACTAAAACAGAGACTAAAACAGAGACTGTGGGCCATGTCCAGCAGTTCCCCATTTCTGTTAATGGTTTATCAAGTTCCCACTCACCAGAGCTAAACCTCAGGACCATCAGTTCACTCCTCCCTCTTCCTCATGGCTCAGCTTCAATATTGACCTAATTCCCTTTCACAGAATCTCTTGTTCCAATTACTTCTTTTGTGAATTCGCTGTTACTATCCTCTCTTGGCCTTTATATCAGGATGTTCATATTGGCTGAAATAAAAAAGATCATTATCTCATGTAACAAGAAATATGCCGATGGAAAGGCTCTGTCTCTGTTTCTCTGCAATTTCCTTGGCCCCACCATGCTGGTGGGTTGGCTTTATACCCAAGCTTGTATCAAGGCAGCTGTGGCAGTTCTAGGTTCCTATCACACCTCATGTCTCATCAGCCAGACCAGGTCACATGCCTACCCCCCAAACCAGTTGTTGGCAAGGAGTTACCCAGTAGCCAGGGATGAGATCACCTTTCTCTGCGTCACATGAGGAAAGATGCCTGAACAAAATCAGCGTCTTTTTTACCATGGAAGATGAGGTTTGAATTCTGGTAGATAACCAACAGTGTCTGCCTTGCTTTGAATAATTTCAGCCACCTCCTGTGCTCCCAGCCTTTTGTTTTTAGCCCCCATGTTCTCAACATTTATAATGAAGCCAGTACAATCCTCTTTAAACACACTTCTGTCACCATAGACAGACATTCTTGGTCAGGGGGCCCAGGTGTCTCCCTCTAACTGAAGGATAAAGTCCAAACACCTTGGCCTCCTCATTCAAGATCCCCACAATCAGCCTCTACCCTATGCCTGTTTCTTTCTTTTTTTTTTTCAAATTTTATTGAAGTATAGTTGATTTACAATGTTGTGTTAATTTCTGCTATACAGCAAAGTGATTCAGTTATACATACATATATATATATACATATACATATATATATACATATACATATATATATATTCTTTTCCATTATGGTTTATCACAGGATACTGAATGTAGTTCCCTGTGCTATACAATAGGACCTTGTCGTTTATCCAGCCTATATATACTAGTTTGCATCTGCTAATCCCAAACTCCCAATCCATCCCCCCACAACCCGCCTCCCCCTTGGCAACCACAAGCCTCTTCTCTATGTCTGTGAGTCTGTTTCTGTTTTGTAGATATGTTCATTTTTGTCATATTTTAGATTTCACATATAAATAATATCATATGGTATTTGTCTTTCTCTTTCTGACTTACTTCGCTTAGTATGATAATCTCTAGGTCCATCCATGTTGCTGCAAATGGCATTATTTCATTCTTTTTTATAGCTGAGTAATAGTCCATTGTATATATTATATATACCACATCTTCTTTATCCATTCATCTCTCAATGGACATTTAGGTTGTTTCCATGCCTTGGCTATTGTTAATGGTGCTGCTATGAACATTGGTGTGCTTGTATCTTTTCAAATTATAGTTTTGTCTGGGTATATGCCCAGGAGTGGGATTGCTGGATCATATGGCAACTCTATTTTTAGGTTTTTGAGGAATCTGCATACTGTTTTCCATAGTGGCTGTACCAATTTACATTCCCACCAACAGTGTAAGAGGGTTCCCTTTTCTCCACACTCTCTCCAACATTTATTATTCATAGACTTTTTAAATGATGGCCATTCTGACCTGTGTGAGTTGGTACCTCACTGTAGTTTTGATTTGCATTTCTCTGATAATTAGCAATGTGGAGCATCTTTTCATGTGTCTCTTGGCCATCTGTATGTCTTCTTTGGAGAAATGTCTATTTAGGTCTGCCCATTTATCAATTGTTTTTATTATTATTATTATTATTGAATTGTATGTGCTGTTTGTATATTTTGGAAATTAAGCCCTTGTAGGTTGCATCATTGGCAAATGTTCTCTCCCAGTCTGTAGGTTGTCTTTTTGTTTTGTTTATGGTTTCCTTTGCTGTGCAAAAGCTTATAAGCTTGATTAGGTCCCATTTGTTTATTTTTGCCTTTATTTCCATTGCCTTGGGAGACTGACCTAAGAAAACATTGGTAAGATTTATGTCAGAGAATGTTTTGCCTATGTTCTCTTCTAGGTGTTCTCTTTATGGTGTCATGTCTCATATTTAAGTCTTCAAGCCATTTTAGGTTTCTTTTTGTGTATGGTGTGAGGGTGTGTTCTAACACCCTATGTCTTTATCCTTCCTTCTCTCTAGTCTGTTATAAAAGGCTGGACAAATATTTTTCTATAAAGGGCCATAAAATAAATATTTCAGGCTTTGTGGGCCATGTGGTTGCAACTACTCAACTCTCCCATTTTAGTCAAAAGCAGCCATACATAATAGGTAAATGAGTGAGTGTGGCTACGTTCCAATAAAGCTTTACTGACAAGAGTCATAGATACAGAGAACAAACAAGTGGTTGCCAAAGGGGCAGGGGAGGAGATAAATAGGTGAGGGAGATTAAGAGGTAAAAAGTTCCTGTTGTGAAATAAATGACTGGAGAGTAGGGCATAAGATGAGATGGAAACCTAAGGGCCATGGTGAAGAGTTGGATTCCATTCTAAGTGTAGTGGGAAGTTGTTGAAAGTTTTAAGCAGGGGGATCATTGATCCAGCTTGTGTTATGAAATCAGTTTTGCTGCAGTGTGGAGGAAGCATTAAAGGGGCATGGAAGCAAGGGGAACAGTTAGGTGACAGGTGTCATAAGCTGATGGTAGCTCAGCCATGGAAAGCCTGCGCAACGTGCCAGGGAGCGTGTGTTCCTGGTGTGTGCTTAGGGAGAAAAGGAGACTCTGTGGTTTGGGGTCTATTCTTATTTCCCTCCCTTTCTTAGCCCACTTTGTATTTTTGCTCCTTTTTTTTGTATGTTATTGACCCTGTGAAGAGCCTTAAATCCTTTCTGGATATCCCACATCATCCAAGAATCCTAGGATATAGATCTCTCTTTGTTCCAAAAACAATTTCATTATAGTGCTTGGGAAGAAGAAATACTGCTTCTTATTGTTTCTCAAGAAGGTTGGTGTTTCTGGGTAGATTAATTAAGTTCCAGTTGTGAAGATAGTTGGGACTTTTAGAGAAAGTGGATCCAGAAAAACCCAAATTGCTACTAAGAACAATTTATGAATGTTGGTCATGATGCTTGGAATAAAGTTTTTCTGATATTTTTCTAGGATTATGTGAAAGGACAACACTTGGAAAGTCTGTGGACAGTCAGGGAAACCTCAAGTTTTGTAGCTATGAAGAGAGTAGTTACAACTGGGGAAACAGGGGTGAACATAGAAAGAATGAAGTAAGACAGGAGACTACTTCCTCAAAGTCAGGATAGTTATGAGAATGGTCTGGTTTGAAATTCAGGAAGTTACTGGAAATCAGTAGTCACATACACACACATGTGCACACACATGCACATCTATCGAAAAGAAGACATAACAAATGTCTTATGCAAATGAGCCTGTGTCAAGTTAAAGTAGCATGACTATCCTTAAAATCTCCTACTAGGTGTTCACTTCCCAGTGTGGGTGTGGACGGGGAGCAAAAATCCTGGCTGCTGTACCCATAATGGAAATGCAGAGCTCCCCCTCTTCAGACCAGACCTCCCAGCCAGCCCAGTGTCCTTCCTTCCCATCCACTGCTCGATGGCTTGCTGATTCTGTCCACTTTTTGGTCACTTCTCCCAGCATCTCTGTCTCTTCATTCTCAGTATCATATAATGGCTCAGGCCTCTGACTGGGCATATGGCTATCTTGGGTACCTCATTTGACCCAACTATTGTCCTGTTTTCTTGAGCAGTGAGGTCATAATTTCATGACCTTATAAATACAGTACATGGAGTAAAACATTTCCTAAACCTGATGACTTAATAACATTTTTAGAAAATTAACAATTTGTGGAGACAAATTGTGTATGTATGAAATATATATGTATATATACATAGATATGGATATATAGATGTATAACTATATAATCTATGTATGTATGTGCACAAGTGAGAAATGAATAGTGTGTGTGTGTTGGATACAAAGCAGCTGCAGCCTATGAAGAAGGGACAAAAGGAACAAGGAGGGAAAAGTAAAGAAACTAGAGTTGACAAAGAGTAAAAGCAAAGATGCTCACATTTCTCCTACTTTTAATGCAAAGCATGTGGCTGTCACATAATGTCATACATACCCCAGCTAGAATCCCCAGGGATCTGCCACTAAGGATGGTGTTTTCTTTCCCAGTCCCAGGCCTGGAGGGGCTCCATCGAATCTTCTTTTATTTATTAGCCTTTGATTAATCTAAGAGGTTTCACTTTGACCAACAGGCTCAAGAACTCCTATTAGCTTCTCTAAGGTTACCCCTGATATGTATGTATGTGTATATATGTATATTTTTTCTGATTATTTTGGGAGTGTCTGGTTGAAGATAGAATCATAGATACCCATTCTTACAATAATGAAGAGAAGCAATAGTAAATAAAGGAACCCCGGAATTAGACATGAAGGTTAAACCTCAATTCTCCCATTTACCTGATGTGTGACCTTCAGCAAATTGTTTACCTCCTCTGGCCCTCAGTTTCCCTATTTATAAAATGGGATCCACGAGAGTACCTACCTCCTGGGGTTGCTGTGAGAGTTAAACGGGTTAATACACATAAAGTTCTTGGAACTGCCCTGGCAATATTTAGGCTTCTGTGAATGTTAGCCTGTGTTACTGCATTCCACTTCAGTTAGGAATTACTAAAAGGCGTAGCAGACCGCACGCTCCACTAATTCCTCCTGATCACTCCTCACCCACACCAAGCCTGTGTGTTGGAATGTCCATGCTAGGACAGTGTCTGAGGTGGTCAGGAAGGGAGACTGGAATAAAATGGGTAGAATGGGAGATCCCTGGTTTAGCGTGGAGGGCCAGACATTTCCCTCACCCTCCTCCACCTGTAAGAGTCTGACCTGGCCCACCCTTGATGCAGTCCAGCCTGTGTCCATCTCCTTTCCACCCTCTCTTCATCTTTCATTACTCTCTGGTCAGTAGAAGGCGCTGAGTCTCATGGCCACCACTCTTGTTTGTTGCCTCACATCTCAGCTTCATTTGCTAAGGAAAATGCTCAGGATCACTGGCCAAGCGATGAGGAAAGTTTGGGGCTAAGAAAAATCTTCCCCAAGCCTGATTGGCACAAAATACCCTTGGACATTATACCCTTAAAAGGTTCCTTAAAAGTTAAGTGAGATTATCAGCCAATTGAACTTCCCTAACTGATTTCCTAGAAGAGCCAGATATTCAGAGAAATTCTAGGGCACTGGTGCTCTAACAAAGAGGTCAGTAAATTCTCCCACAGAGTTCCTTCTCAGGCCTGAAAAATTACCTGCTAGTGTGGGAACATGTTTGAAACCCGAGGGCGGGGACTGCCTCCACATATTTGCTCTCCCACAAACTGATCATTAGCCTAATTGTCCTCCCACAACAAGTTGCTGCAAAAGCCACCCTGTCAAGCCAGCTGACTAGCCAGTCTCTTTTCTCGCAATATGAGTTACTTTAATGAGACACATGTCTTCAGGTTAATACCCTTTGATCCAGAGACTCCACTTACAGCAAGTTGTCCCAGGAAATAATCAGACAAGGGCCCACAGCTGACTGTGTAGGGTCATTCAGTGGTCCACTGTTGTGCAATATCAACAATATTAGAACTAACCTAACTGACCAACACTAGGGGATGGCATAAATAAATTATGGTATAACCATACAATAAAATACTTACCAGTTTTTACAAATAATTATGGGATCTATAATTATTGACATGGAAAGATACAATATCTTTGATGAGTAATAATAGCCATTCACTGAATAGCATCCTGATACAATGCCACTTACTAAAGTTGCATTCATATAGATGTGTCCAGAGAGCTATAGAAAATTATGTTTACCAAAATATAAAAGCAGTTATCTCTGGGGTTAGGTAGGTAGGTATCTTTACTTTTTTTTTTTCATTAAAAAAATATTTTACAATGATACAATGTACCATTTTGCAATATAAAAACTAAGCTTTTTACATTTTGTGAGGGGGAAAAATGAGCTAAGTTTTAGGTTGAGCTTGGGTTGGCCACACCAACCAGGTAACAGCATAAGAATAATATAATTAACGTTTACTGAGCACTTACTACGTGCCAGCAGGCCCTGTTCTAAGCATTTTCCCTGTCTCAGATCATTTAATCTATATAACAATGCTATGAGGCAGGTCTTTTATTATCCTTATTTCTTAAAAGATGAAACAGAATCCAAGAGAGAAAGTCATTTGTTCAAGGTCTCACGCTGGTACACAATGTAACAGAGATTTGGGCAGAGGTCTCTGGTCATGACCCCTGTGCTACTCTGAGTATGGCTCACCTGCTCCTTCTCTGCAGGAAGGAGTGAGGGTGCTGAGGTCTGAGAAGGAGTGCGCAGGTGATGGGAGCAGGACTCTGTCCTCTTTCCCCTGCTGTTTCTGAAGGCTCTTCAGCCTCCCACTGTCCATTTGTTTACTGAACCCCTCTAAGCTTCATCTTTCTCTTTTGTAAAACAAGGAAGCCTTCTTAAGCCATCCAGCCTAGAATTAATTAGTCTCCCCTCTATACTGTGTACCGACCTAGGAACTACTTCTGTTGTGGCACTTATACTGCCCCCCCACTGTCACCACCAACATTCCATCTCAGGCTGAGAGGCAGGCCCCGGTGTCCGCCGGTGGACAAGTTGTCAGAGAGGCTGGAAGACAGCTGCACACTCTCTGTGCCTGCATTTACCACCCTCTACGAGAATTCTGCTCATTTGTCTTCTTCCCCACTGGACACGAACCCCTTGAGGCAGAAACAATGCCTTGGGTACCTCTGCATCCCTGGTGCCTGGAACATAACATTGTTTAATTAATAAGCATTCTTTGTGGACTGAATATGTGAAAATTACAGCCATGGGGTCTTAAGATTCCAGAGTAATAGTTAGGGAAAGAAGTGCTTGCATATTAATTTCTTTATTTTTTGTTTTCTGCTTTCCACCTCATCTGACACCAAGTTCAGAGTAAGAATGGTCATTAAATAAAGAAGTCACTAATTTTTAACATGCCACTTAAGCAAAAGGGACCAGCAGGCCCTATTTCACTTTAATCACCTAATGCAAGAAATTCTGGGTATTCTATGTAAATTACAAAATATCATTAACAGGACTCCTTCTCTTGGTTCAGGCATTTTACTGCCAATGCTCAGAGCAGTCAACTCACACAGCTGGTGAGGAGTGGAGCCTGATCCAACTTTTCAGCCCCCTGTGTCAACTGCTCTCCACCCCTCTAACCAGTTACCATGGTTTCTAAAAGTCAACCTGCCACTAATTCTGGCACCTTAGGAGAGATAAACTCATGTCTGAGTGCTTCCACTTTTCTCCCCACTGGTAACCTGAGGCTCATAGTATCAGCTCTTCTTAGCAAAAGAAAATCAAAGAGGCACAGACAGACATAAGCCAAATTTATTTATTTATTTAACATCTTTATTGGAGTATAATTGCTCTACAAGTGTGTGTTAATTTCTGCTGTATAACAAAGTGAATCAGTTATGCATAAACATATGTTCCCATATCTCCTCCCTCTTACATCTCCCTCCCACCCTCCCTATCCCACCCCTCTAGGTGGACACAAAGGTCTGAGCTGATCTCCCTGTGCTATGTGGCTGCTTCCCACTGGCTATCTATTTTACATTTGGTAGTGGATATACGTCCATGCCACTCTCTCACTTTGTCCCAGCTTACCCTTCCCCCTCCCTGTGTCCTCAAGTCCATTCTCTACATCTGTGTCTTTATTCCTGTCCTGCCCCTAGGTTCTTCAGAACAATTTTTTTTTAGATTCCATATATATGTGTTAGCATACGGTATTTGTTTTTCTCTTTCTGACTTACTTCACTCTGTATGGCAGTCTCTAGATCCATCCACCTCACTACAAATAACTCAATTTCATTTCTTTTTATGTAAGCCAGATATTTAAATAGCCACTGTTTGTCTCTGGGTTCTCACCTTCTTTTTCTCCCTTTTACTTACTTTTCTTCACAAATCTTGTTGTGACCAGCGTCATCAAACCTAGGGATTCCCTAATGCTGAGTCACCAATTAGGATAGGCTGGTTAATTCAGAACCATCTGATCAAAATTTTGAAAAATACAGATTTTTGGACCCCACCCCTGGAGATTTTGAATCAGGAGGTCTGGAGTAGTGCCCAGGCATCTGTATGTTTTTGAAGTTCCCCAGGGGATTCTGCTGTGCAGCCAGGTTTGGGAACCACTGATCTGACCCCAAAACATGAGTCAGCAGTCTCCTCTGCCCCTTACTGAATTTGAAGAGATGAATCATCATTTCACTTTTTTTTTTTTTCCGAACCGAATTGAAACCAAAGACCAGTGTGGGAACCTCAGACTTCCTTTATGTGACAATGAATTCAGATGTCCCCTCCACTTGGTCAAGCACTGCATCTGCTTCTCCAGGTTCAGGCTTCAGGTGATAGATTCCCTCATCCATTTAGTCCTGGGAACATATTGTAGTCTTGATCAGCCCTGGTTAGGAAGTCCCTGGGTGAAATGGCTGTGTGATATTGTGATTTATAATGAGAACTATATATTTGGTCTTTTGTCTCCATTTCTAGTGCAGAGTTCCTAAAATTTTGGGACTCTGGGGACCCTTCAGTCTGAGTTGCAGGGACCACACCAGGTTCATCTTACAGCAATCCTAGATGTCTGGGTTCAACAGTTTTGCCTCCCTCTCTCCTCCCAGAGATGAGTCAGGACAAGGAAAAAGGAGAAAATTTAGAACACATGTAGATTATTTGGTTCTGTAGGTCTACCTTGTCCTTCTCCTCCCAACCACCCTAAAAACGAGGTCAGGCCTAGTCAGCATGCAGCAGTAGGTAAATCTCAGGCATTTTTGCTCCTTTGTGTTCTTAGAACTGTCCGATGTAGCAGAGATGCACTTGAGCAAAAATCATAATTCCACACAGGTATCTGGCCAAACCTGACACTGGGACCACAACCCAGACTGTGAAAGGGCCTGAAACAAGGACCAAGATTCTAGTTAGGGCTGTCTCTCTTTCTCGTCTGCTTCTTTCATAGGTTTTCTCTCTGAACAGCTTATCTGGGCTACATGGTTGAAGATGCTAGCAACTGTTTTCTAGTAACTATTGCCAACAGTATCCTGTCAAACCTCCTAGCCCATTGGGCAGAGTGACCTCCATCACATCTCAGTCCAGTTTCATAATTTGCAGATCATTTATCGCGACTCAATCCAGCCCCATGTTTTCTAACAGCTTTTTAAGATATAATTTACATACCATACAATTCACCTATTTAAAGTGTACCATTCAGTGTTTTTTTTTTTGTATATGTATGGAATTGTGCAACAATCACTACAACCAACTTAAAAACATTTTTATCATCTGGAAATGAAACCCCATACCCTTTATCAGCCGTCCATCTACCTCCCTCCCATACCCCTAGTTCTAGGCAACCACTCATTATTTTCTGTTCCTATGGATTTGTCTATTATGGACATTTCATTTAATGGAATTTTACAATATGTGCTTCTTCTATTTAGCATGATATTTCCCAGGTCCATCCATATTGTGGCATGTATCAATACTTCATGCCTTTTTTAAGCTAAATTATACTGCATTGTATGGATATAACACAGTTTATTTGTCCATATACCAGTTGCTGGACAGTTGAGTTCTTTCCACTTTTTGGCTATTATGAATAATGCTGCTATGAACATTCATGCATACATCTTTTTTTTTGAATTTTATTTTATTTATTTTTTTATACAGCATGTTCTTATTAGTTATCTGTTTTATACATATTAGTGTATATATGTCAATCCCCATCTCCCAATTCATCCCACCACCACCTGCCCCCCACCACTTCCCCCCTTGGTGTCCGCACATCATGTATACATCTTGTGTAGACATATATTTTCATTCTCTTGGGTATATACCTAGGAGTAGAATGCTGGGTTACACAGTAAATCTATGTTTAACTTTTGGGGGAACTGCTAGAATCCAGTCCCACTTGAAATTCCAATCATATGTGCTTTTCAAATATCCCCCCTTTCTCCCAGAACAGGCTAAACTCTGGCTCTGTTATCTTGGAGTGGGGGAGGGAAATATTCCCAGGCTCCCCCTGGTCAGTCTAATGTCAGTGGTCCTGATAAGGGCCCAGGACTCCTGTGCCCCTGATTTCCCTCCCTCTGTGTAGCCTGAAGCCACAATAACTTTTGGGGTGTTCAGAGGTCACTAAAGGCTCAGGGTCCTGGAATGAGGGGTGCCTGAATTTTCTTCATCCCTGAAAACAACCCTACAGCCCTTCACACCCTCACCCCCCTAAACTCCAGTGAACCTCCCCCTTCAGAAATTTCAGGCAAGAAGCAGGTATTAATCTCTACATAAGGGCACTCTCAAATGTCAAGGATGTGTGTCCCACATCTCCTCCTTCTCCCCAAGAATGAGAGAAGAAGAGGACAGGACACATTCCTTCCAGGCCTTCCAGAACCTCCTCCTTGTCTTGAATCCCTCTCTTTTATTTTTCATTGTTAAAGGCCAGCGGAGCAGTTCAACTTCTCCCATACCCCTCTCTTCTCCACCCTCATTTCTTGCCCCCACCCCTGCAATTGGGAGATTTACCTGAGGAATCTGACCTTAATGAAACTTGACCTTTGTGACTTTAGTAACTTTTTTCTCAACAAGGAGCCATCTCCCCAGTTATTTATTCTCCATTCAGTAACATGGGGGTGCTAGGGCAGGAAAAGTACTTAATCATCAGTTTACAACAAACCATAAAACTCTCTTTTATATGAGTGCCTTTCAGAAAGTGAGCCAAACCTGGACCTCCTTCCTTCTAAAAACAGCCACCTCAGTTGCTCTGGCCAGAATATCCATCCACACTTTCCCTTCCCTCACTTTGAGCAAAGGCCTTCTTTGGCAGGTGGAGACCACGTGGGATTCCAAGCCAAGTATGTGACTTCTGGTATGATGGCAAGAGACCAACCTCCAGCCCCTGGGTTGACCACAACTCAAGGAAAGCCAGTTTTCAGGGTGGCCCACATATGGACTCCTCCCTCCTCCATCTAATCCCCTCTGCCTTGACTTTCTCCCCACCTCTGAATCCCCTATCCCCATTTTCAAGAGAGGGGGCTAGCCATCATTCCTTTTTGTCACATTCCAGGTAAACTCATATCAAGAGTTTGGTTCCTGACTTTAGGAGGGTTGCTAAGGCTGGTTCTAGGTAAATTGCTGGCTTCTTGTAGTTCTCACCCCTTCCTGAGCTCTTCCTCTTTGCCCATGTCCCAAAAACCCTGGGTGCATTTCTTTCTCACACTTAGGCTGTGTTCTGTTTTTTCTTCCCTGTAAGGCCTAGCAGAGCGGGAAATACTGGACTTTGTTTTTGGACCTGAAATAGCTAACACTGATTTAGCACCTGCTATGTGGCAAGCACTGTTCTAGTTACTTTATGTGAGCATTTTTTTTTATTTCCAGTTTTACTGAGACATAATTAACATACCACACTGTATAAGTTTAAGGTGTACAGCGTCATGATTTGACTTAATACATCATGAAATGATGGCCACAATAAGTTAGTGAATATTTATCATCTCATATAAATACAAAATCAGAGAAATTTTAAAAAAATTTCCCTTTCTTAGGATTTACTCTGTTAACAACTTTCATATGTAACATACAGCACTGCTCATTATGTTTATCATGTTGTACATTACATCCCTGGTACTTATTTACCTTATAACTGAAAGCTTGTACATTTTGACTGCCTTCATCCAGTTCCCCCTCCACCCACCCCTAACTCTGGTAACCATAAAGCTGATCTTTTTTTTCTATGAGTTTGTTTGCTTTTGAAGGTTAATTGATCTACAACACTATGTTAGTTCCTCGTATACAACATAGTAACTCCATTTTTTTTAACATTTTATTTCATCTGAATTTCATATGGTGCAAAAGTATTATATGCTTGAACCTGTCTCTCAAATAGGAGGAGGTTCTTTCAGTTCTCCAGGCCAACCTTCCTTCAGATGCAAATAAATTTTTTATAAAAGAATATTAGGTAGAACATACATAGAAAATTTTCTCTTACAAAAACAAATATATTTGGACATTTTAAATTTAGCATAGCTTAGCAACCCAGTTTCTGCCGATAAATTTAGTTAATTGTTAGGAGGTTTAGTACGTATACAGAGAACTCAGTAAACGGCAGATATTTTAACCCTTGATTAAGGATGACATGTCTGACTTAATTTTGTTCTTGTATTTTTTTAAGAAGCTACTCCATTTGTAAATTCAAGTTTGGTTGGCCTTTTATAGTCCTTTTGCTCAATATTTTGAACAATTTTTCTTCTTATTGTAGAGCCTTTGAGCTTCTTCTCTCTCTTGTTTTCTACTCTCAAATTCTTGTTTCTTAGCAACACACTTAGCTTGTACCTGTTCATATTCTTCCAGTGCTTTTTTAAAAAAATTTTTAATAAATTTATGTATTTTATTTATTTATTTTTGGCTGCATTGGGTCTTCACTGCAGCGTGCAGGCTTTCCCCAGTTGCAGCAAGCGAGGACCACTCTTCGTTGTGGTGTGCGGGCTTCTCATTGCAGTGGCCCCTCTCGTTGCGAAGCACGGGCTCTAGGCGTGCAGGCTTCAGTAGGTGTGGCATGTGGGCTCAGCATTTGTGGCTCACGGGCTCCAGAGCGCAGGCTCAGTAGTTGTGGTGCGTGGGCTTAGCCACTCTGCAGCATGTGGGATCTTAGTTCCCTGACCAGGGATCAAACCCGTGTCCCCTGCATTGGCAGACAGATTCCTAACCACTGTGCCACCAGGGAAGTCCCCTTCCTGTGCTTTTTGATTTGATGTTTTCTTTTATTTTTCTTTGGCATAGTAATGGAGTTTACTCTTATGCTACATTATTTCTGGCTGAGGTTGTTCATTGCTACAGTGTTCTTCAGACAATGCCTGGTCAATGTTACATTGCTCTTCTGACAAAGGCTGATCAACTTGTTCTTCTGACAAAGGCCAGTCAACTTGTTCTAACAAAGGCTGGTCAACTATTCTAAGTTGATTCTTGAGTCTTTCCTCTTCATCTAAATAGAGATGTTTCAGATGATCAGGGTACCAATCTGTGAATTGGGACTCCTGTGTGGTTTGAGCCTTCTTTACCCTCCATAGTAATTTCTTGTAATTTTGCTGAATCTTTCCTCTTCAAAATGCAGTGTTCTTGTCCCTCAAGAACACTCCCCATGAAGGCTTGCAGATGGTTAGATTGCCATATCCTCTGTTTCACATTCTTATTCTTGAATCCTACCTATGAAGCTCCTTCACCACGTGTCCCAAAATTCCCTGTCTGCCACCTTGCTGCCAGCCTCACCAGTGCCATGGCACACCAACCATGTCACCAGAAAACCACAAAGGACTCACTCAATAGTTCTGTACATTTCAAAATAATCACCATGATAAGGTCTAGTTACCATCTGTCGCTGCACAAAGATATTACGTAATTATTGACTATATTCCCCATACTGTACATTTTATGTCTGGGACTCATTTATTTTGCAACTGGAAGTTTGTACCTCTTAGTCTCCCTCACATATTTATAATGCATCATATCATATCACATTGCATTGTATCGCATTGCTTTTGGAGGAAAATATTTTGGGAGGAAAAACCAGAAATGAACCCTGCCCTGCACTAACAAGGTGATCAGTCTTTGGTTAAGCCACGTAATCTCTCTTCACCTCAACCTTCCCTTCTAGAAAATGAAAAGAGCTTTGTAGACTGATTGTGTACACTAGTGAGATCATTATTATGCAATATTTATGACCTAAATTCCAATTTCCCATTACTAAGTATCAGTGCAACTATGCCAAGTTCTAAAAATGTTTTCTTGTTGCTATTGTTTAGCAATTTAACTATACTCTCCATTGCTGATTTTTTTTTAAAAATGTGTCCATGGCAAGTTATTTAGAAAATAAAATAGAAGGGAAAAAAGAGAAAGTAAAAAACCATGTGCAAGTCCTCCACCCAGAAACGCCCCTGTTAACACCTTGGTATCTACTCCTCCAGTATTTTTTTTGAGGCATATAGATTTATGAGGCAGGAAAATGTGCTGAGATATAACTTTGAGTTTTATTTGGGCCCTGTTGTGAAAACCCCAGGGCTTTCCTTTGTGCCGAGATGAGTCTGTTTTCCCAAGCCTAGGTGTGGAGGAAAAACTGAGCTGCCCAGAGGGAAGGGTGGAGAGATGTAGACTGAGACAGGAGGGAGCCCAGATGAGGTAGAGGAAGGGAAACAATGGGGGAGTATATCTCCCTGCTAAAGAGGGGCAGGAGCTCTGGTGGGTGGTGTGTGGACTCTATAGACACTAAGCTCTTAGGGTCTTGCAGAGGACATATGCCCATTCCTCAGCCAATCACGGTAGCTGAGGAAGGGAGGTCAAGTAAGAGTAGGCAATGCTCACTGAAACTACATGCCTGGAGTTATGGGTGGAGAAGCAGTTCCCCACACAGCCCTGTTCTTGGGGCCTATGCAGCCACTCCCATTTGTAGCTACTACAAATTTCATCCCTTCTTCTTTAAGGGATAAAGTAAAAAGAATGAGAAGGAGGAAACGAGAATGCTGCTTTTTCAGAATAAAAACAATTAGGTTGGGGGAGGACATAGAGGCAAGGCATGTGAAGAGGACTAGAACACATTAGAGAAACATGGCTTAGAAAACCTACCCTGTCTCTTCTGACCCCACTCTTAATGAGCCCAAGAGAAACGAGGAGGTCGGAATTGGATTGGTCATCAGGACTGCATGCAAGTTGGCCTTTTCTTGCCATCAGGTTTGAGTCTCACTAATGAAAAGCCTCGTGGTGTAATGGGGCCTCAGAGGCCTGAGTTCAAGTACAACCATGCAACTGAGGAAAGGCTGCTCGATGTCAACTGTTTCCTCATATGTAAAATGGGTCTAACAGTATCTAGACCACAAGTTGCTCCAAGAATGAAATGAAGTACCGTAGCAGCTTGAATAATGTTCCCCCCAAATTCCATATCCACCTGGAGCCTCCAAATGTGACCTTATTTGGAAGTAGTGTGTTTGCAGATGTAATTAGTTAACATGAGGTCATACTGGAATAGGGTGGGCACTAACCCGATGGCTGGTGTCCTTATAAGAAGAGGAAAGACATGCAATGATATGCACAACGAATAAGATCATGAAAAGATAAAGGCAGAGATTGGAATGATCTGCTGCAGCCAAGAAATGCCAAGGCTTGACAGGAGCCCCCGGAAGTTAGGAATAGACAAGGAAGCATTCTTTCCTGGAGGCTTCAGCAGGAGTATGGCCATGTGACACCTTGATCTCAGACTTCTAGTCTCCAGAATTGTGAGAGAACTATAAGTACAGTGTCTGCTGTTTTAAGCCACCCAGTTTGTGGTGATTTGTTATGGCAGCCCCAGAAAACAAATAATGATACCTGTGTAAAGTTCTTGGTACATAGCTAGAACATGCTGGTATTCTTCTTTCCCTCCCCTTCTCCTACTCCTAAATGTGCACATGCGTGCTCACTTTGGCAGCATGTATACTAAAATTGGAACGATACAGCCTGGCCCCTGCACAAGGATGACACGCAAATTCCTGAAGCGTTCCATATTTTTTCAATCAAGTCCAGGAAGCACAGAGAGTCCCATACAGGCTAAATCCAAGGAGAAACACGCCAAGACACATATTAATCAAACTATCAAAAATTAAATATAAAGAAAAAATATTAAAAGCAACAAGGGGTAAACAAAAAATAACATACAAGGGAACCCCCATAAGGTTAACAGCTGATCTTTCAGCAGAAACTCTGCAAGCCAGAGGGAGGGGCAGGACATATTTAAAGTGATGAAAGGGAAAAACCTACAACCAAGATTATTCTGCCCAGCAAGGATCTCATTCAGATTCGATGGAGAAATTAAAACCTTTACAGACAAGCAAAAGCTAAGAGATTCAGCACCACCAAACCAGCTTTACAACAAATGCTAAAGGAACTTGTCTAGGCAGGAAACACAAGAGAAGGAAGAGACGTAAAATAACAAACCCAAAACAATTAAGAAAATGGTAATAGGAACATACATATCAATAACTACCTTAAATGTAAATGGATTAAATGCTTCCACCAAAAGACATAGACTAGCTGAATGGATACAAAAACAAGACCCATATGTATGCTGTCTACAAGAGACCCACTTCAGACCTAGGTACACATGCAGCCTGAAAGTGAGGGGATGGAAAAAGATATTCCATGCAAGTGGAAATCAAAAGAAAGATGGAGTAGCAATTCTCATATCAGACAAAATAGACTTTAAAATAAAGACTATTACAAGAGATGAAGAAGGACACTACACAGTGATCAACGGATCAATCCAAGAAGAAGATATAACAATTGTAAATATTTATGCACCCAACATAGGAGCAACTCAATACATAAGGCAACTGCTAACAGCCATAAAAAGGAAAATCAACAGTACCACAGTAAGGGACTTTAAGACCCCACTTTCACCAATGGACAGATCAACCAAAATGAAAATAAATAAGGAAACATAAGCTTTAAATGATACATTAAATAACATGGACTTAAGATATTTATAGGACATTCCATCCAAAAACAACAGAATACACTTTCTTCTCAAGTGCTCATGGAACATTCTCCAGGATAGATCATATCTTGAGTCACAAATCAAGCCTTGGTAAATTTAAGAAAATTGAAATCGTATCAAGTATCTTTTCTGACCACAACGCTATGAGACTAGATATCAATTACAGAAAAAACTTGTAAAAAATACAAACACATGGAGGCTAAACAGTACACTACTAAATAACCAAGAAGTCACTGAAGAAGTCAAAGAGGAAATCAGAAACTACCTAGAAACAAATGACAATGAAAACACGATGACCCAAAACCTAGGGGATGCAGCAAAAACAGTTCTAAGAGGAAAGTTTATAGCAATACAATCCTACCTCAAGAAACAAGAAACATCTCAAATAAACAACCTAACATTACACCTAAAGCAATTAGAGAAAGAAGAACAAAAAAAACCCAAAGTTAGCAGAAGGAAAGAAATCATAAATTTCAGATCAGAAACAAATGAAAAAGAAATGAAGGAAACAATAACAAAGATCAATAAAACTAAAAGCTGGTTCTTTGAGAATAAAAAAAATTGATAAACCATTAGCCAGACTCATCAAGAAAAAAAGGGAGAAGACTCAAATCAACAGAATTAGAAATGAAAAAGGAGAAGTAACAACTGACACTGCAGAAATACAAAGGATCATGAGAGATTACTACAAGCAACCATATGCCAATACAATGGACAACCTGGAAGAAATGAACAAATTCTTAGAAAAGCACAACCTTCTGAGACTGAATCAGGAAGAAATAGAAAATATAAATAGACCAATCAAAGTGCCGAAATTGAGACTGTGATTAAAAATCTTCCAACAAACAAAATCCCAGGACCAGATGGCTTCACAGGCGAATTCTATCAAACATTTAGAGAAGAGCTAACACCTATCCTTCTCAAACTCTTCCAAAATATAGCAGAGGGAGGAACACTCCCAAACTCATTCTACGAGGCCACCATCACCCTGATACCAAAACCAGACAAAAGTGTCACAAAGAAAGAAAACTACAGGCCAATATCACTGATGAACATAGATGCAAAAATCCTCAACAAAATCTAGCAAACAGAATGCAACAGCACATTAAAAGGATCATACACCATGATCAAGTGGGGTTTATCCCAGGAATGCAAGGATTCTTCAATATATGCAAATCAGTCAATGTGATACACCATATTAACAAATTGAAGGATAAAAACCATATGATCATCTAAATAGATGCAGAAGAAGCTTTTGACAAAATTCAACACCCATTTATGATAAAAACCCTCCAGAATTTAGGCCTAAAGGGAACTTACCTCAACATAATAAAGGCCATATATGCCAAACCCACAGCCAACATCCTTCTCAGTGGTGAAAAACTGAAACCATTTCTTCTAAGATCAGGAACAAGACAAGGTTGTCCACTCTCACCACTATTATTCAACATAGTTGTGGAAGTTTTAGCCACAGCAATCAGATAAGAAAAAGAAATAAAAGGAATCCAAATCAGAAAAGAAGAAGTAAAGCTGTCACTCTTTGCAGATGACATGATACTATACAAAGAGAATTCCAAAGATGCTACCAGAAAACTACTAGAGCTAATCAATGAATTTGGTAAAGTAGCAGGATACAAAGTTAATGCACAGAAATCTCTTAAATTCCTATACACTAGTGATGAAAAATCTGAAAGAGAAATTAAGGAAACACTCCCATTTACCATTGCAACAAAAAGAATAAGATACCCAGGAATAAACCTACCCAAGGAGATAAAAGACCTGTATGCACAAAACTATAAGACACTGATGAAAGAAATCAAAGGTGATACAAACAGATGGAAAGATATACCATGTTCTTGGATTGGAAGAATCAACATTGTGAAAATGACTATACTACCCAAAGCAATCTACAGATTCAATGCAATCCCTATCAAACTACCAACGGCATTTTTCACAGAACTAGAACAAAAAATTTCACAATTTGTATGGAAACACAAAAGATCCTGAATAGCCAAAGCAATCTTGAGAAAGAGAAATGGAGCTGGAGGAATCAGGCTCCCAGACTTCAGACTCTACTACAGAGAAGCTACAGTAATCAAGACACTATGATACTGGCACAAAAACAGAAATATAGATCAAGGAACAGGATAGAAAGCCCAGAGATAAACCCACTCACATATGGTCACCTTATTTTTGATAAAGGAGGCAAGAATATACAATGGAGAAAAGACAGCCTCTTTAATAAGTGGTGCTGGGAACACTGGACAGCTATGTGTAAACCAATGAAATTAGAACACTCCCTAACACCATACACAAAGATAAACTCAAAATGGATTGAAGACCCAAATGTAAGGCCAGACACTATCAAACTCTTAGAGGAAAACATAGGCAGAACACTCTATGACATAAATCACAGCAAATTCCTTTTTGACCCACCTCCTAGAGGAATGGAAATAAAAACAAAAATAAACAAATGGGACCTGATGAAACTTAAAAGCTTTTGCACAGCAAAGGAAACCAAAAACAAGACAAAAGACAACCCTCAGAATGGGAGAAAATATCTGCCAATGAAGCAACTGAAAAAAGATTGATCTCCAAAATTTACGAACAGCTCATGCAGCTCAATATCAAAAAAAAAAGCAACCCAATCCAAAAATGGGCAGAAGACCTAAATAGACATTTCTCCAAAGAAGATATACAGATTGCCAACAAACACATGAAAGGATGCTCAACATCACTAATCATTAGAGAAATGCAAATCAAAATTACAATGAGGTATCACCTCACACCAGTCAGAATGGCCATCATCAAAAAATCTACGAACAATAAATGCTGGAGAGGGTGTGGAGAAAAGGGAACCGTTTTGCACTGTTGGTGGGAATGTAAATTGATACAGCCACTATGGAGAACAGTATGGAGGTTCCTTAAAAAACTAAAAATAGAACTACCATATAACCCAGCAACCCCACTGCTGGGCATACACCCTGAGAAAACCATAATTCAACAAGAGTCATGTACCACAATGTTCACTGCAGCTCTGTTTACAATAGCCAGGATATGGATGCAACCTAAGTGTCCATCGACAGATAAATGGATAAAGAAGATGTGGCACATATATACAATGGAATATTACTCAGCCATAAAAGAAACAAAATTGAGTTATTTGTAGTGAGGTGGATAGACCGAGAATCTGTCATACAGAGTGAGGTAAGTCAGAAAGAGAAAAACAAATACCATATGCTAACACATATGTATGGAATCTAAAAAAAATAATAAAAGGTTCTAGTGAGGGCTTCCCTGGTGGCGCAGTGGTTGAGAGTTCGCCTGCCAATGCAGGGGATGCGGGTTCGTGCCCCGGCCCGGGAAGATCCCACATGCCGCAGAGCGGCTGGGCCCATGAGCCATGGCCGCTGAGCCTGCACGTCCGGAGCCTGTGCTCCGCAACAGGAGAGGCCCCGACAGTGAGAGGCCCGTGTACCACAAAAAAAAAAAAAAAAAAAAAAAGGTTCTAGTGAAACTAGGGCAGGACAGGAATCAAGACGCAGACGTAGAGAAAGGACTTGAGGACATGGGGTGTGGAAAGGGTAAGCTGGGACGAAGTGAGAGAGTAACATTGACATATATACACTACCAAATGTAAAATAGATAGCTAGAGGGAAGCAGCCAAATAGCACAGGGAGATCAGCTTGGCGCTTAGTGTCCACCTAGAGGGGTAGGATAGGGAGGTTGGGAGGGAGCCGCAAGAGGGAGGAGATATGGGGGTGTATGTATATGTATAGCTGGTTCACTTTGTTATAAAGCAGAAACTACACCTTTGTAAAGCAATTACACTCCAATAAAGATGTTAAAAAAAATTTTTTTAACCAATAACAAAAGAAAAAAAAGACACATGCACCCCAGTGTTCATTGCAGCACTATTTACGATAGCCAAGACATGGAAACAACCTAAAGTAAATAAATACATAAATAAATAAATATGCACACACAGGTCAATGGGTACTTGCATGCAGAGAAGTGACACTGAAAGTAAAACCAAAACTTGCCAGTAGGTTGGGCTTCAGTCAGTTCCTTAGCATCAGTTTTGGTTTGAATTGTACTCATGTTAAGAGAAAGCCTGAGTTGGATGGGGATGATATCTTTTCTTGTCTTGCTCAGTGTACCTTATCCCCACAATTATCCATCATCCGTCCTCGTGCGTCCCTCTGCCAGCTAAAAAGAACCCTGGGTTGGAGCTACTGCTTGTTGCATTGGTCTCGGCAGCAACCTACGTTTTTGTTTTCGTTTTGGCTGTTTGTTTTGTTGGCTTCTATGAGGGAATCTGACAAAGAGCAACTGTTTTGTTGTTCTATTTTCTTTTGCGTCTTTGCCTGAGGAGCCGTGCCAAGGCCTGATGTGAGTATCGAGTGGGTTGAGATTTTCTCATACTTTGAGTTGGTGTTGTAGACCATGATGAGGGTGCCATAGTTGGGTAAGCATGGGCACATTTTCTCTCCACACCATTGGAGGCAGGAGAAACTGCCTCAGAAATTGTGCTCAGGTGCACAAACAAGCTAATTTCCTCCTGTCCTCAAAATAGTAGGATTTCTCTTGCTGGTCCTATGCTTATTATTCTTGTTGAGCAGTTTTATGAGGTGAGTTTTTTTTTTCTGCACAAAATAAATCTGCACCAAAAAAAATTTACTCCTGAAGTTGTCTCTCTGCTTAGAATTTTGGAGGGTTAATGGAACTTAAAAATTTGGATTTTTACATCTAACACCTGTTTGTGATTATCCCTTTGGCAGGCAGTCAACATTCCAGGCTAGCCTGTGTTTACAAGCTATATTCAAGTGTAAGCTGTTAAAAAAAAAAAACAAAAAAAACTATAATTACATTAACTTATAGGCAACCATTATTTAACAAAAGCGTGATTTGGGCCTACTAAAAGGCTTAATATTCTACATAAAATGATGAAAGAATGTTTAGCAAAATGAAGGAAAACTGCAACTATTGCTATTTATTGGTCACTATCCAGGTGCATATAGTAGAAAAGTTATGACAATGGATTCATGTGAGAAAGGGTTGAAGTGAGGAGGTGGAACTTGAATGAAATTACCTACAAATAAGGTCTTGTGACCCTGAAATTCTGTGGTTCTGTGGAAGGGAATGATTGACATACATTGACAAAAATTTACAGTAAGAATATTCAGTGTGAGCAGTAATCAACAGTTGTAGCAGGAGTCAAATGCCAATTGATCTGGCTGCTTTTTAAGCTCCCTTTGAAGCTTAAGATTCTATGAATAGATGAACTCTATCTCTTGCCACTTGGAACTGGTCTATTTGCCTTTATTACCTGAACTCTCACCATCAGCAGGATGTTCCTTTCCCACTCTTCAACGTGTCTTCTCAGATTTCTTCTGTCTGTGCACCTTTCCATTAAACTGCAGCTCCTCATAGGCAAAGGCCACACCTTTTAGGTTCTCTGAATCCCAAGTACCCCTCACAGTGCCTCACAATATGCATGGGTGCTCATTGGGTGCTTGTTGAGTTGTTGAATTAATTGATTTGATGAAGTGGCAGGTGAATCACCAGATGTGGGGTATTTGCATAATATACAGCGGACATTGGGGCTGATGGACGTGATGCAGATTTCTCAGGGACAGTATTAGGGGTCATGCTTCAGAGCTGACTTTCTTTAAGATGCATTGGACAGTGATCCATAGGTTGTGGTGTGTCATTTTTATTCCACGTGGTAACGTTCAAATATACCACATGCCTTAACTGTAGCATACTTGGGTTACCCTGTAATGAGGCAACTGCAGCCTGACCTCCTCATGTCCCACGCTGCTCTACTGCTGTGGGGCTCCCTCATGTTGTGTTCCCCTAATCTTCAAATCAACTAACAGAATTCCAGGATAGATAAAGGAATCTGAGAGGTTATCCAGCCCCAATCACCTCAATGCCCTCCAGCCCTCTCTAATAACCCTGGGGCTGATTCCCAGTTCTTAGTCTCCCGACCTCTCTATTGTCAACCACTTCTGCTTCTTGGGATTTCCTCCCTTGACTCTGAGATACTGTGATGGGGAAGCTTTTCACTCTTAGGATCATTTCTTCTCTGCTTTTGTCTCTGGTCTCTTACTCCTGCTCTCCAAATTTTGGGTCATTCCTCAGAGTTCAGATCTTTTCTTTCTAACCTCTCTTTTTTTTTTTTTAAAGAAGATGTTGGGGGTAGGAGTTTATTAATTAATTTATTTATTTTTGCTGTGTTGGGTCCTCGTTTCTGTGCGAGGGCTTTCTCTAGGTGTGGCAAGCGGGGGCCACTCTTCATTGCGGTGCGCGGGCCTCTCACTATCGCGGCCTCTCTTGTTGCGGAGCACAGGCTCCAGACGCGCAGGCTCAGTAATTGTGGCTCACAGGCTTAGTTGCTCCGCGGCATGTGGGATCCTCCCAGACCAGGGCTCGAACCCGTGTTCCCTGCATTAGCAGGCAGATTCTTAACCACTGCGCCACCAGGGAAGCCCTAACCTCTCTTTTTATACTCTCCCCCTCAGAGAGTTAATTCATTCCCCAAAGTCAACTAACATTTTATTACAAATAACTTCTTTATCTTTATCTCTAGTCCCAAATTGTGTCCCACACTCCAGACCTACATTTTTCTTGACTGCCTTGCATTACTTCATGACTCAAACCTAACTCATCATCTTCCCTTTAAAAATCAGCTCTTGGGCTTCCCTGGTGGCGCAATGGTTGAGAGTCTGCCTGCCAATGCAGGGAACATGGGTTCGTGCCCTGGTCCGGGAAGATCCCACATGCCGCGGAGCGGCTGGCCGCTGAGCCTGTGCGTCCGGAGCTTGTGCTCCGCAACGGGAGAGGCCAGAACAGTGAGAGGCCTGCGTACCGCAAAAAAAAAAAAAAAAAATTATCTCTTGATCTTATATTTCCTCCCCCTCACCCCCACCCAATGACATCAATATTGTTTTGGTAGTCTGGCCTCAAAACCACAGTCAACTTGTTGCTTCTGTTTCTTTCCCATGTGACTAATCACTTGTCAATTGTTTTGTCAGTTGTGCTGTCCTTTATCTTATTGACAGGAAGTTTCTCCTTCCTCTCCCTTTCTTCCCTTTTCTGATCCTAAATCAGATGCTTTAGCAAACATCTGTGAACACTGTGACCCCCTAATCAAGTAGCTGGCCTCCAATTCCACTCTCCCTCTATTATATACTGAAAAAAAAAAAAAAACCTCAGATTTAATCTTTTCAAACTTTTTTGTTATTGTCACTCAGTTTTTGAGTGACTGTCACTGTTTTTTATTGGCAGCTCTACCTGGCATTAAGCTCTCAACATTCTTGTCCCAAACTTATTTCCAGCCAGGTTATGCTGTTCATTGTCTTCCTCAACATGCCCTGTGTGTTTGCACCTCTAAAATTTTGCTCCTGGGCCATCTGCAGTGCCCTCAAGACAACTCTCCAATTTCTACGAGTGCTTCAAAGACTCATTTCAAATCCCACCCATCTGAGAAGTCTCCCTTCTTCCAGTCAGCTTCCAGGGTTTTAGCATCTTCATGCAAAATATTTTACACCACTTCTTAGTATTTTTCGTGTGTATGAGTTTTAAACTTCTGACTATGTTATAATGTCTTTAAGGGCAGGGATCCTTTCTTAGATGAATCCTTCTGTTGATTCTCCACAGTCTAATGCAAAGACTTGCAAAAAATGGCAGCTCAGTGTTTATTGACTAAAAAGTTGAGATTCAATTTGAATTTAAGTTAAATTGAAGGCTACAGATTGTCTACCTATGTCTAGATGGTTTAGATATTGAATACTGAAAGATTACTGGTCCACCTCTAAAAACAGAGCCACTGTTGTTAAGATTCCCTAAAATCTCAAATGCCTGTGGGAACTGGTAGACAGTAAAATGTGTGATAATACAATAGGGAGTAGCAGGGCCTGGGGCAAACTCTGCATTACTTGCCAAAGGCATTCAAATCCAAATTATTTTAAAACATTTCTACTTACAATTCTTGCTTTAGACACTTGGCTTCAAAAAACAGTGATTAAGTCAGGTATTTCAATTCAGTTTGTTGTGTATTTATCTAGGTCTTCACAGATATCCAGGGCTGTGCTAGACACTTGGGAAGAGGGAGGAGCAAAATGAGTTAAGACTGGCAATGTTCAGCAGAGAATAAAGTGTTATACAAACATGATCCTTTATGCTGGTTATTATTACACAAAGAAATTATTTGCTAGGATTCTTGAGATATTTCCATAAAGTGCCTGTGCCTTGGTTATTCTACAGACCAGAGAATTCTGAAAGCTTTGTTTCTGTCTTATTTACCTCTGCATACCAGAGCTTGCCACACAGAAAATATAGAGTAAATGTCTTGAATAAAAGAAAGAAAGAATTAAAACCTCTGTATATAATTTCAGCACCATAAATTTCATTTCATCTATAAATTCACAAATAGCTTTCAGTAGATAGGTGAAATGGCAAGAAACTGGGCCTGAAGCAACCAGAAAGTGAACCTTCTAGCACCTATAGTAATTTTTGGTTCTCTTGCAAATTTTGCTTGGAAAAGTTTTCCTGCTTACATTTTCTGCTTACAACCTTCTCCTCAGAATTTACAGAAATTTTCTTGATTTTTCTGGAAAGATACGACTTCTTAATACAATTGAATAAATTGCTGTTAGTATCTTTTATGGAGAAATAAGCAGAATAAGATCTAAACATCTACTAAGCAGAAAGTTAGACGTAACCTATTAAATACAAGATAGACAAGAAGTACTCTGAAAGGTGCAACAGTTCTGTGAACATTTACTTAGGAGGCACAGGGGAGTAGTCGTGAAAGAGGTGGTGCTGAGTGAGTCTTAAAGACTAGGTAGACTTTACCAGGTGAAACCTTCGTGGGTTAGTGAAAGGAGTGGCCATATTAGGAATTCATGGGAATTTTAGACCAAAGATCATCAGTCACCATCCTAAGTAATAATGACAATGAATGTAAAGAGCGCTTTGCCATTTACAAAGTATTTTTCACATACCTTGTCCACAGTCATTTCTGTTTATTGACTGTGGTGTAGTCAAGAGCTTCAGATATTAGAGAACTCGATGATTTCTGATTTCCACCCCTCGCAATCTCACTGTGTTAGAAGGGCCATTTATGGCTCTTGGACCACAGGAGCATGATCTAATCATTCAGCGAATATTAATGAGGACCCACCATGTATTAGGAGCTGTTTGGGGTGCCAGGGATATAGTAAGGAACAAAAACAGACGGAAATTTCTGCCCTTGGGGAGCTTAATCTTCTTGAGCAGGATAGAGAAACAGGAAAAAGAGAAGCAACAGAAGCAGAAGCAAAAGGAAAAGCAGAAGAAGCAGAAGGAGCGGAAGGAGGAAGAAAAAAAGGAGGGGGAGGGAGGAGAATGTCCACTGAAGCAGGAACCTTCCACTTGATGGTATCCATAAACTCTTGAAGATTTCTCCAGGTCCACTTCTCCCTAGATGAGGACATAGCTGACCAACCAAACTTCACATTACTGGTCACTGGCTCTGCCACAACCTAGGCAACAAAGGTTATGCAACTCCCCACGTTACTTTGTGTTCCTAATAACAAAGTGCCTAAATTATCAAAAGTTTGACTTTATGTCTATGTACACATTCATATATATACACATTCATAAGTTGAAGTTTTTTACTTATCTCCATGATATCATTTTAACTCACTTTCTTAAATGCCTTTTAGAGGGGAGGAGTAAAAGACTTCAGCTGGAATAAGGCCATTCTTACATATCTTAACTTTATCTTAAACACTAGTGATCAACTGTTACTGATAGGCCAATAATACTTGTGGTAGTTAGAAATGGAATCACACTTTAATATCAAAAATATTAAAATGTTCACGGTTCATCAAAAATCTTGATATGTTACACACTTGAGTATTACCTAACATGGCGAAACAAAATGGTAGATATTGGTTGTTAGTTGCATAGATGGTACATGGAAGGGACCTTGGAAGTCACCTAGTTCACCCCTTTTGTAGAGAGTGGAGAGTGAGTTCCTAAGGCAGCATGGACAGAGCAAAGACTGGAACTCCTGTCTTCTGATGCCTAGCTCAGAGCTGCTGCTTCCACCACACCACCAAGAGAAGCAGCTTTTCTAGTGGCCTGGGTGAGAACCAAGGGGGCAGCAATTTGAGCAGGACTTTGCACAAATCTAAAAAGAGTAGCTCTCGCTTCTTCTCACTCTCAAGCTTGATCATCTCCTGACTGAGAGGGCCCTTCTTGAATCCTGGAGCCACCAGAAAAAGTTCTTGAAGCTTATCCTATGCCATTCTGTTCCATTTTAGATAATGACTTGCCCTCAACTGCAATACTACGACATGTTCATAGGCAGAATTATCAAGAATTACCCATAAATTCATTAAGAATTATCCAGAAATTAAGAAATTCAGCTAAACTCATCATTTGATTAAAAACTACTTTTTTCCATTCACATTCCAAAGTATTCACTAGAGGCCAGCCTGCCTGATATAAAGATAGCTACAATGAGCACCCTCTGCGTGATGGAAAAGCTAGCAAAACCAAACATGTACATAAGGAATATACAATTAAGATGAAAATGAACAGCTGACTAGGCATAGACAATAAGATATTTATATCCAAAACAAAGGTGAATTTTAAAAGGGGAGGCTAGTGCTCGCTTCGGCAGCACATATACTAAAAGGGGAGGCTAGAGAGAGATGTGGTTGTTTGAACATGTTCATTGTATCGTGGAGAAGAGTCGTCACAATGCTCATTTGGCCAAAGGAGTGCCTTACACATGGACACTCTTTAAATGATGCACTGAGTTAATTAATTTTGGCAATGAACTCTGTAAGTTCTCTAAGTAAATTCTTTCAGGCCTTGCCTGTCTGAGTATGAAAGAGTTCATACTTCCCCAACATTAAAGGCTTCAAGAACCTGCTCTTTCAGAAAACGTGGTTCTCCTGAACCATGTAGAGGTCTTATCCAAATAGCCTAGTCTTTTGAGAGAGGTTGGTGAGGGGCTTGAGATACCTGTGGAAACATTCTTCTGGGAGATAATCTTGTAAATAACCTTGCTGTTAAAAAGGGATCACCTTCCACCTCTTGTGGAAACTCTTGCTTCAACATGCACCCTTTGCTTAAACAATACCAGGGATGATGCCTCCCTACCCCATTAGTGGCCTATTGTGTTGTGAGTGGCTCCATTTGATGGAAAGTTCTTATTTGTGGCCAAAAACAACAACCAAATTAAGGTTTCTGTTTCTCTGATAGAGTGGAGTCAAGTGGGAGCCAGTGATCTCAGATTCCTGAGTATGATGCTAAATTGTCATGCACACAAGCACTCATTCACTTGTCCATTCAGCACACAGTTATAAGGACCTAATCAAGTGCAGTCCACTCTCCGTATCTGAAGGGTTCTGCAATCCTACATATACATATGGCCAACTATATTATGCCATTTTACATGAGGGGCTTGAGCATCTGTGGATTTTGGTATCCGCAGAGGATCCTGGAACCAATATCCTGCAGATACCAAGGGATGACTGTACAAAGAACTCCTATTCTAGCCTGGAAAACAGAGGTGTAATAAATTAGCATACCAGCAATGAGTTAAGTACTTACACTAGAGGTGAGTAGCAGATACAATTGAGGCAGAAGAAATAGACTAAGGCAGTTAGGAAAGACTTATCCACTTCTGTTGAATGCATGAAATGTAAGGCCACTTAAGGAGTTATTTATGGTGCAATACAACTTTTTAAGCTCATGAAGAAATTGAGATAGAAGAAAAATAAGATGAGATTAAATGTAAGATTAGACTTCTCAAAGCACCTGTGAGGTCCTAGTCATGGAAAGCACATGTGTTTCTCTGTGGCCAAGGCAGGAGGTGCCAGATCAGGGAAGGTTTTGTAGGCCACACTAAAGGAGAACTTCACCTTGTAAATAGTGGGAGTTGTTGAAGTCTTTTAAGCAGGAGTGACATGGTCAGATTTGATTATTCAGTATTCAAGAGATTGTTCTGCCTGCTAGGTAAAGAGATAGTTCATCCAACAAATATTAACCAAGTGCGTACTTGCCAGACTCTGTTCTGGGGCTGAAGGCATAGTAGTAAGCAAACAGACAATGATCCCTGTCCTTTGAGTGATTATATTCTAATGGAAGATGACAGGTAATAATATAATAAACAAGTACACTATATGGTAAGTTAGATGGTAATGAAAGTTTTGGAAAAGAAAGACAGATAAGGAGAATTGGGAATGCTGGAGGGGTGGTGCTGTTGCAGTTTTTTGCATAAGGCAGTCTCACCAGAAAGAGCGAAGAAAGCATCCAGGTGTAGGGACAGGCACACTGGCAGCAGGATCCATGCTTGAAGGGGTGGATTTGGGGAAAACACTACACAGGCCTGAAAGTGGGCTTAGGGCCATTTGGGCAGTGAATTCCAGCATCCCAAGGACCCAGATTATAATGGGTAGTGGGGGGAGGTCAAGAGGTCCAGATGACACCTCTCAACCCAGCAAACACCTCACACTGCAGGGAGGGGCATGGCTACAGTGCGCTCATCTAAAGCATGGCAGGGGGACTCAAGACAGAGGCCCCTATTACCTAGGTTATTGGAGAGACTTAGGAGTTTATTCTCAGTGAAATACTGAGCCATCAAAAGGTTTTGAGCAGATGTGCTTTGACTTACATTTTTAAAGAATCACTCTGGCTCCTGTGTTGAGAATCAACTGTTGGAAGGCAAGGTTAGAATCGCCACGAGACACGATAATGGCTTAGGTTGATATGGAAGCAGTGAGACATGGTCGGATTCTAGATATATTTGAAAGAAGGGCCTATAGGATGTGTTAATGAATCAGATGCTGATGATAGAAGACAGGAGCCAAGGATGACGCCAAGGTTTGTGACGACAAGAGAAGGATGGAGCAGAAGGAAACAAGACTAGGAGGTAAAAATGGCAGTGAGGAGGCTCTGCTATGGTGTAAGGAGAAATGATGATAAGCTGAATTAAGGTGATGTCAGTAGGGTGTTGGGAAGAAGAGGCATCATCCAAGAAGTATCCAGGAAGTAGAATTAATAGGACTGGGGGCTGGACTGAATGTGCAAGATAAGCGATGTGTAGGTTTAAGATGACGCCCCCCAGGATTCCGGCTTGAAGTAGGAGTTATTATTATTGGCACTTTAGGGAAATGGGACACAAAAAGTTTTCATAAACTGTCTAAGGTCTTAGAGGCTAATAATTTGTAGACTCAGAATCTGAACTCAGATGTGTCTGACATTAGAACCTGAGCTCTTAACCATTGCATGGGGCACTTTATCCCTAGGAGAAAGAAGCCTGCTAGTTGGAAAGTACCTTTACGACAGTGTCTGTCTCTCAGTTGACTCAAGGAGACAATGTGCAAGGAAAGTCCCCTTGGATGGGCAGGGAAGAAGGGGAAGTTAAAACGAGTGATGGGTGAACCAGGAGTCCTTTCTGTTGCCAGAACTGCATGTTACATGCTATCCTTTTGTACTCTAGGAAAAAAAAATGCTAGGCAAGTGCTAGGCTGCAGGTAGGTGCAGCTTAAAATGGTATCTTTTCTGGATCTATTTGCATTTTCAGTAAGGAAGAGGGTTTTCAAGTCTAGGTAAGGTGTGTCTTGAGCATTTCCTGGTAGAAAGCACTAGATTCTGTTCCTAGTTGTTATCTGCTGTAATATTTCCCTCCCTAAACTAAAAACAAGAATACAGCCCACTGTGGACCTTGCATTCGCTTCTAGCTACTGCCTCATATCTCTGCGCCCTTTTATAGCACTGTTCTCTAACAAGTTGCCTATATTCTGTTGTCTCCACTTCCTTATTTCCTATTTTTATCTATACCAAATCTACTGATACTGTGTTTATCAGGGTCATCCATGACCTTCATACTGCTAAATCCAGTTCTCAGAAACATTTGGCTCAAATGATCACTCCCTCCTTCCAGCACTATGTTTTAAACTCTAGGTTTTATTATTATCTGTTACTATTATTTTATTTATTATTATATCTATTATTTAGGAATGGTGAGGCCAACAGATCAGGAGGTGACTGCCATTGAAAAAATAGTTTGTTATACTCACAGATCCCAAGAGAAGGGGGCATGCCACACCATAGTGGGCCATACAGGCAAATACCAGGGTCACACAGGAGGCAGAAGGAGAGGGGGAAAAGTGGGCAGGAGCCTCTACTGTGGGTTCCACAGGAAGGAATGGGGCTAGTTTGTATAATTTCAGCAGACTCTGGGGGCATAGGGGTATCTGGTATCTGACCCTAGAGTGATTAGGGCAGATAGATAGTGACCCAGAGAGTGAGAGCCCAATAAAGAGGTGATTGGAGGTAGGGCTCTGGACTGGTTGGTTTGCATACAAAAGGCACACTCAGGGGACAGTTGTTTACTGTCTCTAGGAATTGGCTAATCCTGAGGGGGCAGTCCCTCTAAAGTCAGCAAGATTCCAAATGTCAAAGCATCAGTATACAGAAAATAAAAGAGATGGTTAATTTGCCTTTATATCCCTTCTCTCAATCTTCTTTGCTAGTACCCTCCCTCTCAAAGACCCCTAAGTGTTGGAATGCCCCATATCTCAGTCCTTGGACACCTTCTCTTCTCTATCTCTCTTTAGGTGATACCATGCAGCACCATGGCTTTAAGTAACACTTATGCATTGATGACTCCCAAATTTATATCTCTGCCCCAAACTTTGGACCACCAGTTGTCCAACCACCTACTAAACATCTTTACTTGAATGTCTAATAGACATCTCAAACCAAACATATTCCAAATACAGTTTTTGATTTCTGCTCCCTAATCTGCTTCATTCTTAGTCTTCTCCTTTTTAATAAATAGTATCTCCATTGCCCTAGTGACTCAAGCTCCGAACCTAGAAATTTTCCTAGATTTCTTTACTTTTGTCAAACTACATTTCCAACCTGTCAGCAATTCCCATCAAATCTTCTGGAGAATATAGAAGACTTAAATAAATGGAAAGACATGCTGCATTCATGGATTAGAAGACTTAATATTATAAAGATGGCTATATTTCCCAATGGATCTACAGATTCAGTACAATCCCTATCAAAATTCCAGCTGCTTTTTTTGTGTGGAAATACACAAGTTGATCCTAAAATTCACATGGAAATGCAAGGGAGCAAGAATAGCCACACACACACACACACACACACAGTCTTAAAAAAAGAAAAACAAGTTAGAAGATTCACATTTCCCGATTTCAAAACTTACCACAAAATCAACAGTCTGTGATACTGACATAGGATAGACATATAGTTCAATGGAATAGAATTGAGATTCCAGAACTAAGCCCATACATTTAATGTCAATTGATTTTTGGTGAGGGTGCTATGACAGTTCAATGGAGAAAGAATACTCCTTTAAACAAACTATGCAGAGTCAACTGGATGTCCATGTGTAAATCAATGAATCTGGAGCCTTACCTCACACCATACACAAAAATTAACTCAAACTGGATCAAAGACCTAAATATAAGAACTAAAGCTATAAAATTCTCAAAAGAAAACATAGACGTAAATCTTTGTGACCTTGGATTAGGCAATGTTTTCTTAGAGATGACACCTAAAGCACAAGCAATTAAAAGAGAAAACAGATAAACTGGCCTTCATCAAAATTAAATTAATTTGCACTTTACAATTAAAACATTTGTGCTTCAAAGAACATTACCAAGAAACTGAAAAGACAATCACAGAATAGGAGAAAGTAATTGCAAATCATATATTTGATAAACAGTTTGGCAGTTTCTCAAAAAGTTAGATATAGAGTTACCATTTAACTGATCAGTCCCACTCCTACATATATAATCAAGTGATTTGGAAACATGTCTACACAAAAACTTGTACATGAATGTCATAATAGCATTACTCATAATAGCCAACAAGTGGAAACAACTCAAATGTCCATCAACTGATGAATGGATAAGAAAGATGTAATATGTTAATACAATGGAATATTATTCAGTCATAGAAAGGAATGAAGTATTGGTAATGTGTTACAATACAGATGAGTCTTGAGAATAATATGCTCAGTGAAAGAAGCTATACACAAAAGACCACATATTGTATGATTCCATTTATATAAAATATCCAGAATAAGCAAATTGATAGAGACAGAAAGGAGATGAGTGAATGCCAGGGACTGGAGGGAGAGGGAAGAAGAATTGGGGGGTTTCTGCTAATGGGTATTGTGTTCCTTTTTGCAGTGATGAAAATGATCCAAAATTAGACAGTGGTATGGGTTGCACAGTTCTGTAGAATATACTAAAAACCACTGAATCGTACCACTGAATCATCTGTGTCTTAAATATATATGTATACACACACACATAATCCTCTATTGTATGTCAATTATACTCCAATAAAGATATTAAAAATTTTACTAACTTTAAGGGACCAATTTTAAAATTTTAATACATTTAAAAAATGTGTAAATATAAAAAACCTTCAACAGACCCCTTCTCACCTCCACTAGCCCCACCACTCTGGTCCAAACTATTATCATCTCTGTGAAAACATTTCTTACTGATCTTTCTGCTTCCAATCTTGCCCATCCCACTCTCCTTCACAACAATAGTCTATTGTCTACACCAAAACTGAATCCTCTTTTAAAAATGTAAATGAGATCATGTCATTCTCCTGATCCAAATAACTCCACTGGCTTTCCATTGTACTCAGAGCAGCTCTGCTTTTACCTGATTTAGATGTATGGCTCCAGTTGATTCCCCTTGAAGAAATGGTTCCATGGCTAATAAAATTTTGAAAGCCTCTTTGAGGACAAAAAATGCTGACAGTGGTATACCCTGTCCCTTTTGCCTTCAACCGTGAGAAGTCCTTGGGTGGGAAAGTTTGTGAGCAAAAGTGGAAGCACGAGAGGTGAAGCAGGACTAAGGTTTGGCACCCACTCAGCTGGGTTTGCAGTTCTCTGCAATCCCTGTCTGTACCTCTTAGTAACAGGTAGTTCAGGTGATGGGCACACTGGATCACAGCACTCTAAAGAGCTTGACAACTTTACCTGCTCAGTCAACTAGCAAGTATTTATCGAGAATCCAACTCCGTTCTATTGAGCACTGAGTGTCCAACTCACAGAGTTCCAGTCCAGCTGGAAAAGATGATGTGCATTATTCATCTAATGAACAAGACTGGTTTTCCAGGGCCTACACTGAAACTACGGAAGAGGCAAAGAGGTACAGATAACCAGCTGTGTGGGTAACTCATGAGCACTGGTTCATATGAGCTTCTAATTTGGATCGATAAAGGGTGCCTCGCTTCTTCTTACCCCATCTCTCCTCTCCTTTAGGCAATCACCCTTTAACTTCTCTTCCCAGCTCTACTCCACCATGGTCCACTGCCTCCCCGAAAGATTTGTTTACCAGTCATTTCCCTGTTCTGTTTTCAGAAGTGAGCAAATGACCAAATCATGAGACCCAGAAAAACTGCAGAAGGCCCTGAGACTTTCAATTGTCTGTTTCAGATCCGGTACAGAACATGTTCCTCCTCCTGCTAATTTTGAGCCTGGGAATGCCGCTTCATCAGACAGCAGGTAAGAAAAGTCAAAGGGAGGGGCCTGAGAAGGAGGAACAGGTGATGACCCCTAGCTGAAGCCAAGGATGAGAATGTAGTCCTTGAGCTGAAGGCTTTCTTTGAGAGGAAGTGTAATTACCAGCTATTATAAGCACAGCCAAAAGAATGGTGCCCAGGGTGGCATGTGCATACCCATGTCCCTGTCTTACAGAAACAGGGACTAAGAATATTGGTCCATCTATCCCCACTTTCCAATAAAGGTAATAACAAGAAGACAGGACCATTCAGACCATGCACCTCTGAACTGACACAAGAGGGCATGGGTTGAGTGTCCTGAAAGGTGAGATGCCAAGAAGCTGTCCTTTTTTCTTCTGTCAGGGACAGTGAGGAGACAAAGGTCAGGGGGACACCTCCTCTTTTAAAAAGCAACAGTAGCAGCTATGGGTCATTCACACATTAATGTGGATTACTTGAATTGGAAACTCAGAGTCTTCCTTGCATCTAAATGAATAATGAACCTTAAAGCTATGCCTTTGGATTTTGGAGAAAGATATTCTACTGGAGGGTGTGGGTAGCAAGGAGGAAAGCAGTTTCAGAGTTTTGCTTTCCTGGGGAAGGTAGTTTAGACTATTCACATATGCAGTCAGGACCATGAGTGCATTAAAGTGGGTGAACACCAGTAGGTAAGAGAGGAGGACAGAGGTGGACAAAGGGAGCTAGCTCCTCTATGAGAACAGCCCCGATCCCATGGGAAGTCATCCAACATTCTGCCTTTCATTGAGAAAGAATGCCTTCTTTGGCATTGATAACTTTTGAAGAGCTTTTCCCTCCCTTCCAGGTGATCCCAGTCATGTTTCTTCCCCTCCCTTGGGCTGCTCAGCCTGGTCTGGCACTAGAGACACTGACTTGGGGCCATCCTTGGAGAACACCCCAATATTCTGCTTACTCCAGCCCTGCCCTTGCAGTGGCAGCTAAAGGAACACTTGATATTTCCTTTCTAAGAGACCCTGCCCTGCTGGGATTTTTAGAAACAGGCAAAATTAACTCTTTCCTTACTTGAATGCTCTGTGGATGCTCTACCATGTTATCTATAAAATAATTTAAAGATTGAAGTGAAAAGCTATTGGAAAATATTTTCATTTCACTTTTTAAATATTTATTTTTAAATTGACATAAAGTAAAATTTTACTCTTTTTTATAAAAGCATCTATGAGTTTTGACAAATGCATAGTCATATAGCCACCACCACAATCAAGATCCTGAGCAGTTCTATCACCAAACAAAAACCCTCCTCTAACTTTTAAGCCCAGGTACTCACCGATCTATTCTCTATCCTGTCGTTGTAACTTTTCCAGAATGTCATATAAATGGGATCATTTATTAGATATTCTTTTTGTCTGGCTTCTTTCGCTTAGCATAATGCATTTGAAATTTATCCATATTGTTATATGAATCAATAGTTCATTCCTTTTTGTTGTTCAGTAGTATTACTCTGTAGGTACACGCCACATTTTGTTTATTCATTTCCCACTTGAGGGACTTTTGGGTTGTTTCCTATTTTTGGCAATTATAAATAAAGTTGCTATAAACATTTGTATATAGGTTTTTGTGGAAGCATAGGTTTTCATTTCACTTAGGTGAATACTATGAGTGGGATTACTGAGTCATATGGTAAGTACATATTTAACTTTATAAGAAACCATCAAACCTGTTCTTAGGATCTGTACTTTTAGAATTTGTAGAATTCTTAGAATCTGTACTGTTTTTGCATTCCCTCCAGCAAAATATGAGAGTTCCAATTGTTCCACATCCTTGACAGCCCTTGGTATTGACATTGTCATTTTTCTTTTTTAAGTCGTTCTAGTAGGTGTGTAGAAGTTTCTCACTGTGGTTTAATTTGCGTTTCCCCAGTACCTAGTGAGGATAAACATATTTTCATGTGCCTATTGCCCATTCATATATCTTCTTAGGTGAAGGGCATATCAAATCATTTGACTGTTTTTAATTGGGTTATTTTCTTATTGTTCAGTTTTGAGAGTTCTTTATATATTCTGGATACAAATTCTTTATCAGATATGTGATATACAAATATTTTCTCCCAGTCTGTAGCTCATCTTCTCATTCTCTTTTTTTTTTTTTTTTTTTGGCTGTTTCGGGTCTTAGTTGTGGCAGCAGGATCTTCGTTGAGGCATGTGGGATCTTTTGTTGTGGGGAGTGGGCTTCTCTCTAGCTGTGGTGCGTGGGCTCTAGGGCGCGTGGGCTCTGTAGTTTGCGGCATGCAGGCTCTTTCATTGAGGCATGCGAGCTCAGTAGTTGTGGTGCGTGGGCTCAGTTGCCCCAAGGCATGTGGGATCTTAGTTTCCCAACCAGGGATCGAACTCTCTTCCCCTGCGTTGGAAGATGGGTTCTCTACCACTGGATCACCAGGGAAGTCCCTCTCATTCTCTTAACAGTGTCTTTTGCAGAGGAAAGATTTTAATTTTGGAGATACCCAATTTATCAAATTTTTTCTTTGATGGATTGTCATATCTAAGAACTCTTTGCCTAACCCAAAACCTGAAAGATTTTCTTCTATGTTTTCTTCTAAATATTTTATAGTTGTACATTTTACATTTAGGTTGACCATCCATCTTGAGTTGATTTTTGTATAGTGTGAAGTATAGGTTGGGGCTTTTTTTTTTTTTTTTTTTTTGCATGTGGACATCCGGTTGCTCCAGCCCCATTTGTTCATTTACTGAAAAGACTATCTTTTCTCCGTTGATTGCCTTTGCACCTTTGTAAAAAATCAATTGGCCATATTTGTGTGGGTCTTTTTCTGGACCTTCTGTTCTGTTCTATTGATCTATGTGTATATCCTTTCACTTATATCACTCACTCTTTTATTACTGTAGTGTTGTAGTTCAATTTTTTTTCTTATATTTTCATTTCAAAACCTAAGGACATCTTGTTACCCAGACGCATTTAAGGCAAAATATTTATTTTTGTACTTTGTCATGTCTTGAAGGAAAAAGGAACCCCAGTCTTATGTCTTTCATTGATGTTTCCTTCTTTCTTCATCCACCAGAGAAGAATAAAACCCAGGAAGCACATGACCAGGGTGATGCTTGAGGTCACTCTAGGGCAGGGACCACACCCTGGGTCACTCCACTTAGCCTATAGCTGACCTCCAAAACTATATCTGCTGACCCCTGAGGTATAGAAAGCAGAAGAATCAGGTTGGGGAAGGGATTTCTAATAGACAAGATGTCTCATGCAGCATTCCTGCTAAGAGGAGTGCATGCATCAAGTGACCAGAGCAGCATCTATTCTAAACCAGGAACTACAGCTTTCTGAAGGCTGGCTGTGTAAAGCAGTCCCCCCTCCCCTCCCTGCCTACACCCATCCTCGCCTTTCAAAATACCTTAAGAAGTCTGTAAACACTTAAGCTTCTGTTGTTAATGGGGAAAAAAGGTATAAAATTAGCTTAAAGAGGAAGCTTTCTTGGGAGGTAATGCAAATAAATTGTTTTGTGTTTCCTGGAGATGTGACAGGTCTGACTCCATTGGTGCCCTGACTGCAAATAAAAGGCGAACTTCCCCCAAGAACTTTCAGAAAGGCTCCAGCATTACTCAAGCCAGCTACTTTAATCTGTCTAAAGAACGTGCATGTATTAATTTTTCATGCTCTGACCAAGTCCTTTGCCCTTTAATTTAGTCAAGATGACCAAATGAACGTTTTGTTGGCTTAATTTGCAGTTGTGGAAACTTTCCAGTTTTCTCCTTTGTCTGATGACATCAGGAGTTCAATGCTAGGTTGACGTTTAATAACCAGGTGACATATGAAATAGAAAACAAATGTCTTTTCCTTATTATAAAGCTGAAAAGTATATCTATTTCATTCATGTATGTAGTATACACATGCCAGTAGATATATAGTCCTATCTGTTAGAAGTACAAGCTTTCAACACACAGAGATATGAATTTGAATTCCAACTCCATGAGCTCCCACTTTTTTACTTTGGGCAAGTTGTATCATTTCTTTAAGCCTCAGTTTCCCCATTTGTAAAATGGGGGTAGTGACTCCTACCTTGCAGAGTTTTGGGAACATGAAATGGTGATGTACAGTTTAGCCCAGTGTCTGGTTCATTGAGTTTAATAAATGTTATCTTTTACTCTACTTCCCAGTCACAGTCCAAATGCAAACCAGTGTTATAACTGTTTCTCAAATGTCAGTGTGCATGTGAATCGCCCCAACCTTGTTAAAATGCAGATTCTGCTTCTCTAGGTCCAGGGCATGGGCTGAGATTCTGCATTCCTAACTAGCTCCCAGGGAAAACTGAGGACAACACTTTGGATGGCAGGATGGTAAAAAATGTTTGCAAGTACAGGTGTTTTATTTGTCCAACCAATGGTTTCTCAATGCTCCCTGCACATTAGAAGCTCCTAGGGAAATTTTTTTTTAATTGATGCTGGCCTCACAAAATAATTAAAATTTAATTTTAGAGGATCCAAAGTGGGGTTTGAGCATTAGTGTATTTTAAAAGCTTCCCAGGTGATTCTTATGATGCAAGGTTGAGGCCCTCTCATTAGTGATTCTAATGTGCAGCCAAGCTTGAGAAAAACCTCTTCACAGAATTGCTTGCAAGAGTGTTTTGATTTCCTCTGTAATTTACAATAAGTAAGAATATTTTAGTATTACATTTCCTAATCTTGTCATTTTGTATTGAGTAATCAAGCTCAAAGCTTTGCATGTCTTAGAAGCTTTAGTTGGGGCAAAATAGACTAACTAACAATTAATCTTCTAGTTATTCTGAGCGACTCAGATATGTGATTCATCTTTGCCAGTTGCTCTTTCCTCTTGTGAACATTAGATGGAAAATGTCACCTGCCTGAGAGGTAGCATACTTTATGCTTCCAACCTCTGTATATACACACACACTGCACAAGGCAGAGGGGAAAAGCAAGCAGAAAATGGATTTTTTTCAAAGGCCCAGACAGTGAAGAGGGGAGTTCTGCTGTATGCTATGGGGAGTTCCAGAGGAAGTTAGAGGCGTTCCTCCTCTCATGAGAAGAAAGTATAAGTGTGGTAAATAAATCTACTAAATAAATTCAATAGAGACTACACCCAAAGTCCTCTGATTCTTGTTAAATCTCAGGCTCAGCAATTAACCTTCCCTGCAAGCCCCATTTCTCTTCCCTGTTTCTTTTTATAACATGTGTAATAAAATAAGAGAAGGAAGTACTATGAGGAGAGTAAAAGTAGTGTAAATTCCTGAACCTGGTGCATAGAATATGGTTAATACATATTTGAGAATGAATAAATAAATATTATTCTCCAGGGCAGAGTGGATTTGGTATCAAGCAGTTCTGTTTTAATTATAAGGGGACTTAATAACTCAAGTATTTGGAGATGATTCTAATCATAAAGGAATCTACTTTAAAGACTATCCCTATTACGGAGACTCCGGTGAGAGTTATTACAAGTGTTCAGGGAATTCCACAAAATGGAATCATGCGGGAAATTCGGAAGCACGGCATCTTTTCTCACATGTATCGTCCCAGAGTCTTCTCAACCTGGCCAAGCAAATGCTGAATTGGCATTGTTTTACACAGAAGCACTCACAATGTAGCCTGCCCCCACCCCCATCCTGCGCAAAAGAATACCAGGCAGGGCTTCCCTGGTGGCGCAGTGGTTGAGAATCTGCCTGCCGGTGCGGGGGACACGGGCTCGAGCCCTGGTCTGGGAAGATCCCACATGCCGCAGAGCAACTAGGTCCGTGAGCCACAGTTACTGAGCCTGCACGTCTGGAGCCTGTGCTCCGCAACAAGAGAGGCTTCGATAGTGAGAGGCCCGCGCACCGCGATGAGGGGTGGCCCCCACTTGCCGCAACTAGAGAAAGCCCTTGCACAGAAACGAAGACCCAACACAGCCATAAATAAATAAATAAATAAAATTTAAAAAAAAAAAGAGCAAGAATTAAAAAAAAAAAAAAGAATACCAGGCAGCTGTGAACTCCATTTTGTATCATAGATCTCTGTCAGAAAGGCACGCTAATGTTCTAGTTGTGGTTAAAACAGGGGTTGGAAGCAAGATACAAGCTCATCATTCATTTTTGATAAAAACTCAAGTGTGTGCACTACACTCTCATGTGTGCTGGGTGGTGATTAAGAATGCCAGTTTGTGCAATTTGGGGCAAGTTGCTGTTTGATGAGAGGAAAGCAAAAGTGAATATGGGGAGGCTCATCCGTTTGTTTCTCCCTCTCCCCCTTTTTGTCATTTTATGTTAAACCCTTAACTGGAATTTAGTATGTATTAGGCACTGGAGACGCCAAAGCAAATTCAACCTGGTCACTGCCTTCAAAGATTTGCAGGATGGTAGGAGGAAAAACTCCAGTCAGAAGAGAATTGTGATGTGAATCATTGAAGCAACAGAAAACCCCAAAACTATTTATACTGTGAAATCTGTTATCCAGGGTGGTCCGAATACCACTTTCTCAAGAATTGAAACATTGTACAAAAGAAAGTTTGCTGACTACCTACCACCTGCCAAAATAAGGCACTTCACATGTGCCATTTTGTCTAGTTTTCCCCACAATGCTGACAGGTAGATGTTATCTTCAACCTTTAAAGATAAAGAGGCTGAGACTCATAGAGTTTAAATGGCATGATCAAGATCAAAAGGCTCATAATCCTGATATAGTCAAAATTTGAACCCAGGTTCATCTGTCACTAAATCCCAAGCTCTTTCCATACCATGTTTTATGTGGAAACAACCACTCAAATAGCATATTCTTAGAAGCCATCCCCAAATATAAGTGGATGTTTTGACTGATTAAATGAGTGGATTAATGGAGTAAGCTCTACTGAACATAATTTGATCTAATCTTCTGTCACAATTCAGAAGCTACTTCGAGATCTTACACTTAGTCTTAATGCCTATCCACTCATTAATAATGGAAGCAGCATAATTTTGTACAATTTATCACAATTTATTCATGCACACACTACTTTCATTAGTTTTGCCATGTTTGACTACTCTTTGTGCTATTGTTTTTATAGAATTATCTAAATCAACTGAGCTTTTATTTTTTGAACAAAACAATCTACCCTTGTGGTAAATGGAAAACCAGTATCACTGGTACAGGTAAATAGAGATATGAGCAAAAATAAATGCAATGAAAGTAAAGTGGTACTATTAAATTCTACCCAGATAATAATATCTGCCTGAGAGCTTCTTGTTTTATTAAAAGGAAAAATAGGGCTTCCCTTGTGGCGCAGTGGTTAAGAATCCACCTGACAAGGCAGGGGACACGGGTTTGAGCCCTGGTCTGGGAAGATCCCACATGCTGCGGAGCAACTAAGCCCATGTGCCACAACTACTGAGCCTGCGCTCTAGAGCCCGCAAGCCACAACTACTGAAGCCCACGCACCTAGAGCCCATGCTCTGCAACAAGAGAAGCCACCACAGTGAGCAGCCCATGCACCGCATCGGAGAGTAGCACCCGCTCGCCACAACTAGAGAAAGCCTGCTCACAGCAACGAAGACCCAAAGCAGCCAAAAATAAAAAAGAAAGAAAGAAAAGAAAAAGAACCATTGTTAGAGACGTGAGAGTCTAGTTGCAAATTATATGTAATTTGAAGGATTGAAATAGAATTGAAGAGGGAATAAATTCCTCTCTGAATAATCCAACTCCCTTTGGGCCTTGATTCTGCCGTATCTAAAATCATTTTGCATACTTCTAGAAGTATGTGCCTCACGTTTTGGGAAATACTGTTTCAAAGGCTACAGATTTTGAAGTCAACCATCTGACTAGCTCTGAATTTTAACTTTACTAACTGTACATCCTGGAGCAAACCTCTTTGACCCAGTTTCCTCAACTATAAAACAGTAATGATAATACATGTTTCATGCTTGTATTTTCAGTATTAAATGACATAGGTTTTTTTAAAATTATTTATTTATTTATTTATTTTGCTGCTCTGTGTCTTAGTTGCAGCACTTGGGATCTTCGTTGCTGCATGCGGGATCTTTTTAGTTGCAGCATGCGGGCTCATAGTTGAGGCATGCAGGGTCGAACCCAGGCCCCCTGCCTTGGGAGCGTGGAGTCTTAACCACTGGACCACCAGGGAAGTCCCAATGATATAGTTATAAAGAGCCTAGAACAGTGGCTGGCACATAGTAGGTATATACTAAGTATTAGTTCCATTCTTTCTTTCCTCTTATTGATAGAAAAGACGCTTCTACAGTAGACTTGTATGATGTGCTGGTTAAGAGCGCTTGAACTTAACAATACCTGGGTCTGATCCTGGCTGTGCAATCTTAGGCAAGTTGCTTAACCTTTTTGTGTCTCAGCTTCATTTTCTAAAGAGAAGATAGCTCTACGTCACTGGCTTCCTGGGGAGACTAAAAGAGATCATGTGTTAGCAGAGGCCTGACACCTAGTAAGAACTCAATGGGTGATAGTTATTATTACTATCACTGGTGAGAGGAGGTAGAATTTGGCAGGGCATGATGTAATTTGACCCATATGAAGAAAATGAGCCTGGATAATAGGGGGTAGGAAGGCCATCAGCTGCACAGGTGAGGAGTGTTGAGAGGTGAGAACTACCTCAGAGCAGATCAAGGATTCTACTCTTTCCCAGAATGGATGGAGCAAAGGAGAGAAAGGAACCTTCACAAATGCCCAGATAATGACAGGTATCTCTTGGGAAACAGGGGTGGGATGGGTCTCCTCAGGTCCCACTCTGTACAGAACTGAAATGTGAAGGCAGACAATCTGAGAATGTCTTATTTTCTGTTCAGCTTTATTCACAGTGACAGTCCCGAAGGAAATGTACATGGTAGACTACGGTGGCAATGTGACCTTGGAGTGTGATTTTGACACCGGAGGCCATGTGGAACTCGGAGATTTAAAAGCCAGTTTGCAAAAGGTGGAAAATGATACAACCTTGCTCAGTGAAAGAGCCACTTTGCTGGAGGAGCAGCTGCCCCTGGGGAAGGCTTTGTTCCACATCCCCCAAGTCCAAGTGAGGGATGCAGGGCAGTACCGCTGCCTGATCATCTATGGGATCGCCTGGGACTACAAGTACCTGACTCTGAAAGTCAAAGGTGAGTAGTTTCAGGGACTGGAATACATGACGGCACCTCTCCAACACAGGACCTGCATTAGCTGCAAGTAACAAGCTCAAGCCAAAACTGGGAGGATAGCTATAAAGAGACAGAGCTACCTCAGAGAAAACAAAAGCAGCTGCTCAGAAATATTTTTTGATATCTGAGTATAAAGCAGTGGAGGTGAGGGTAAATAGGGGTAGAAGGAATAAAACTGTCTACAGAAAGCCAGGAAAATGAGGGGGAAAGGTGGGAGGGTACCAAAGATAAGTTTTGCCTAATTCACAGGAACAATACTGACTTGATATTAAACTACTCTTTCAGAGTCCAGAGCTTTTTTTTTTTTTTTTTTTTTGTGGTACACGGGCCTCTCACTGTTGTGGCCTCTCCCATTGCGGAGCACAGGCTCCGGACGTGCAGGCTCAGCGGCCATGGCTCACGGGCCCAGCTGCTCCGCGGCATGTGGGATCTTCCCAGACCGGAGCACGAACCCGTGTCCCCTGCATTGGCAGGCGGACTCTCAACCACTGCGCCACCAGGGAAGCCCCAAGTCCAGAGTTTTTTAAACCATGATTTGCCACTCATTAACAGATTAAAATATCAGTTTAATGAGTAGCAACCAGGTGGGTGTTTTTTACCAATAAAATGAATGAACCGAATGAATAGAATAGAATATATCAGGGCATCACATAGTAGGGCTTAGTGTTGTTTTGTGAAACACAAATTATTTCAGAGGGGTGTGTGTGTATGTGTGCACATGCGTGCGTGTGCATTTTGGCTCGTGGTGTGATAAATTTTTTTCTCACTCTGGGTCATAGTCTAAAAAGTTTGGAAAATGCTACTCTAGTCCCAGCCTAATCTATTGCACATGAAACAGCTGAAGTCCGGAGAGTTGAAATGGGTAGCCTGAGGGAGCCAGTGAATCAATAGCTGTCCCCATTCCTCCAGGTTGAGGGCTCTCTCCACCACAACACGAGCCAAGAACCTAAATCTGAAGAGAATCTTCAAGTTCTTGTTTGTTCTGGGAAAGGTCATTTGAGGAAAGATATATAACAACTGTAGAAGAATAGATTTGGCTCTGTTCATTGGCTTATGTTTTTCAGCCTTTGCTGACTGGTCTGAGTTAACCTATGCCAGTTTTTCTCTGTCCCCTCCCTATTCCACACATTACACTCAGAGGATATGTTCTGTCTTCTGGAGGGTCTGTGGATTTTGGTCCCTAAAGACCATTGACCTTGACAGCAGTGGGGTGACTTTATGATCTGGTATAAAGAAGGACAAACTAGAATAATTAGACATGAGGTTGAATGTTGTTTTCACCTGACCTTGGGCAAGTTATTTCACCTCTCTTAATCTCGCATTTTTCTTATTTGTAAAAGAATAGCAATAGTAGCATCTACCACATAGGATTATTGTAAAAATTAAAAGAGATAATGAACATAAAGAACTGAGCATGGTGCTTGGCATATGGTGAGTGCCCAGAGGTTTGGATCAAAGACCCTCAATTACTGCAGGGATGGTGCCCTCTCACATCTCAACTAATAGTGAGTCATCAGGAGAGCCCTTAGCTGGATGTAACTGCCTTCTATCTTTATTGCATTTCCTAAAAACAGGCATCAACTGGGAGGAACTCCAGAGCACTGAAGTTAGTCTGAGTTCAGTCAACTGGAGGAGAGAGGGCTCTACATCCTCACAATCCCCTAGTGTACTTGGGTATCTGCACCCCTAAATCACTGCCCCATGTTTGTTGATGTCTATTTGAGTGTTATAATGCACCTAGGGTTTTTGGGCAATTTGGTACCAGTCCCACTCTTTCTCGCTCGGGCTGAGGGATGTCCCTCATCCATGGGAGGGCAGTCTGCCTGCTTCCTCATCTAGACCAGGGATGAATCAGGTGAGGAACAGATTTATTCCTCAAACCTTAATTATTAATTAGTTAATTAATTCCTTAAACCCTTAATGATCTTCCAGCTAGAGTATATGGGATCACAAAGACTTTCTATGGGATGCATAGCATAGGCAGTTTTAGGAAATTAGTTTCTATATCTTCATCTTCCCCAAGTACTCGTTCCCCAAATTAAGTGTGCCTGAGAATATGCCTTCCAGGCAAGGCTCTTGGGGTTCTCCTAAAACACTTCCTCTTTTATTTTTGCTTTAACCACTTCATAAAAGAACCTCCGTTTCACCCATCATGAATACAGTGCATTGCCCTGAGGTATAAAATCCTCCATAGTGATAAACAAAAGAATGATTGGAAATATTGATACCATACCAAATTGTAATGACTAACAAATCCTTCTGCAAACCAGGAGGTATCAAATTGTCTGTTTTCAACAAAATTGAAGGAGGCCCTAATAGAGTTAACAGCTGATAATAAAAAATAAAGTAATTTTTTGTCATATAAATCATAAGGCTTTCAAAGAATGAAATGATAATACTATAACCCAACTTCTTCCATTCCCACCTACTTATTCATATAAGCAAGATTCCTTAGCCCTTATAGCTACAAAAAATGAAAAATATAAATAGAATTGATGCTGAACCTTGTCTCATTCCAACCATAAGTCATATGCATCCTCAGATTCATGAACAGATTGAAAAAGAGAGCCCCATCCATCCCATTAAAAGATACATTTCCGGTAAACTTTTTTTATGTTTAATAATTATCAATATTCATAATATTTTATGTTTTGATTTTACATGTACTGATAATAATGGAAATTAGATTTCAATGCAGAAGAAAACTTTGAACACTTAAAGCCTCATGGTCACAAGAAAAAAAATTTAATTTCAATAGCTATACATGTTTTGTTGTTGCAAAGAAACAAAAGGATAATCACCAAAAGAGTGTTCAAACATGTTGCATTAGGATAAAATTCTGCAGAAGTGGAATGGGAACTGATATTCGAGGAATAAAAAGAAACAATGTAAAGTTCTGACCATTAGAGAAGAATTTTTGTATGTATTTTTCAATGGATGGTGGTGTGTATGAAAGACACCTTCTTTGATTTCTAGGTGACATTGGATGCATTTGTAAAGAGTGAAATAATTGCCTTACTAAAAATATGTGTTTATAATGGGCTAAACATCGTATATTTTTCCAATATAGAAACCTATGATATATTCTAAGAATGAATTTAATAAATATGTGAGAAGGAGCACACTGCATCACGATTGTTTTAGGAGAAATACAAGCAAAAAAAAAAGATTGAAGACCAGCACATAAGGATATTCTACCCAGATGAGGGGTGTCTGAAGGAAGCAGGGGAGATCTGGGACTCCAGTTAGGGTGCACTTACATAGAACAAGACTAGAGGAAGGATGTGCTTTGTGCTTAAAATGCCTAAGTTTTGGCATACACCTTGAAAATAGGTTTATAGCATTTTCTTTGATGTCTGGGCAACAGTTCATATTAAATATAGTGAAAAGAGGATTGATTTCATAAGGACAGGAAAAAAATTGCTAGGTAGCATGGCTAGAGAGTCTAGAAGAGACAGTAAGAGAAGGCTGCAGTTTTTGAAAGGCCAGGTTGCAACCCCAAGGCAATTAGAAATATGTCGGAAGAAGGCCAGGGAGCACGACTGAAGAAAAGGGTACAGAGGCCCTGAGAAGCCAGGGATTGAGCCCACAGGTTGAGAACTGGCCTGAGCAAGGATCCCAGATAGACACAGAGCAGGTACTAAGAACAGAAGGGCCAAACCAGCCTGAAGACCTGAGCAGGCTGAGGCTTACAGACGTACTTTAAATCAACAAAAAGGCCCAAGATAGATAGAGTACAGCTTCAACAAGTGGAGGAAGGTGGCAGCATAGTTTCCGTTTTCTCTCGCAAGAGAAATGGCCTTCACCCTAAAAGGGGAAGTCAGGTGGCAGAGGGCATAGGGAGGAGAACAGCCCGAGAAAAGCAACTTGGTAGTGAAATGATGTCTGTACATTTAGCCTCTAGGCCCAGAGAAAGCATTTGCTAAAAAAACTTACTAATGGGGCTAAATCTGCTCTCAGTGTCTTTTCTCCCTTGGGGAAACTGAAGGGACCAAGGAAACCCTGAGTTAAGAAAACAATATCCTGAATTTTGAAGGGGAGAAAGCTCCTGGGAATTACAAACTGTTTAACCTGATGTTCCTCCCCAGGCCATTTAACAGACCAATTGAGAGCCATCCTAAAAGATTTCTTTCAGTGACTACTAGAAACCTGCCAGGATTCTCTAAGATTAATGCATGTAAAACTACATTTTTTCACCTTAGTTATGGTCATTGTGCTGATAAAGCAGATGATACTATGTACAGTAGTAAAGATAATATAGTACTAAAACATATAGTAAAGATAATAAAGCTTATCTTTATTTCAGAAATGCTAGAGTTGCCAGTAACATTTGAATTATAGAGACAACTGGGATAACAGAAACCATTTAAACCAATGGAAATTGAAATCAGAAAATAGTAATTCTTTTGATGGAACAGACTGAGAAGCCAAATGGGGACTAGGGAGGCACATCACCAATTAGCAAAAGCAGGAAGCTGCTATCACCACTGCTGGGCTGGAGGAACAGGGGGAAGGCAGAGTTAATGGGCCCAGGGGTGAAACACAAGTGGGCCTGTCCAGTGGTATCTGGAGCCAGGGAAGAGCTGTGGCTGCTGCTGGAGAGGCCTTGTAGCATAAAGTATGGGGGAGAAACACTCATTCTCCTTCCTCCTGCTCACTCTCCCGTCTTCCCACTATGCCTGCTGTTGGCTGTCACGAGCCTGGGATACACAGCCTGCAGGAGTCAGCCTTCCCGCCATATAGAGCAGAAACTGAGGGACTGATCTAAGGGCAAACAGGCCCAGGACCCACACAGCACACACCTTGTGCATAAAGTGGTAAAACATGGGATGAATAATAGTGTAGTTGACTGGATCTATAACCGACTGAACAAGTAGTAGTTGTTGACTAAGGGGCAACAAAGGTCTTGGGTCAACCTGGAGACCATCTCCAAATGACAAGGGGTCTGTTTAGCCAACCTAGCTGGGCAGTAGATCACTCAACGAAATCGATCTTACAACCTTAGGCTGCTTTAAAACCCTGTGTTGGGCCTGAAGTGTACTCAGCACATAGGAAATAATTAGTCACACTATACTTTGTGCTGCTTAGATAATATCTAGAATATAGGTCGTGTTACACTGGCAAAAACAGAGTGTATCTAAAGACTGCTATCTGGAACTGGGGCTGAAAATTATGTCCTGTGAGATATGGTTGAAGGAAGTAGGCATGTTTTACCTAAGAGGTGGAAAGACTATACGGGGTCTTGCCAGTGATCTTCAAATATATGAAGGGTTTTGTCACATGAAAGAGATAATAATAATTGCCAGTACTAACTGACTATTTAATAAGTTCTAGGTACCTAACTCATTTAATCATCCTCACACCCCTGTTAAGGATAAGTATTATCATACCTATTTTACAAATGAGAAAACTGAGGCTTGACACGTCACGTAACCACCGCTTGGCTTAAGCCTAGTCAAACCTTTCCGACTCTGAAGCCCATGTTCTTAACTACTATGCTTACCATATGTTGTTTTGCTAAACCAGGCAAGTACCAATGGGTTGAAGCTACCATGAGGCAAAATTTGACTTGACGTAAGGATGATCCTCCCAATGAAAAAGTTTAACTTTCTTATTGTCTAATTGTGGCAATGACTGCTTCTGGAAGTAAGAGTTTCCATTCACAGATGTGTTTAACCAAAAGTTAGTTATCTAGCAGTTTACTAATATCAAGAAGAAAAGTATTATTAAAGATAAAAAGGGACATTTCATAATGATAGAAAAAATCAATTCAACAGGAAAATGTAACAATCCTAAATGTGTATACATCTAACCATATAGCTTCAAAATATATAAAACAAAAATTGACAGACCTAAAAGGAGAAATAAACAAATCCATAACCATATTTGGAGATTTCAACTCATCTTTGTTATAACTGGTAGAACACACAAAAAAGAAAATAGAAGAGTAGAACAACACAATTAGCCATCTTGATCTAATTGACATATATAAAATTTATACCCAACAACTGCAGAATACACATTGTTTCCAAGTACATGTGAAACATTCATCAAGGTAGTTATCTAGCAAAGCTGCTGTAGAAGATACTTCTTGTTGAGCAGGAAGTTGGACTAATCAAATTTTAAGATCACTTCCACTTCTGAAATTTTAAAATTTACTCACTTTTTCTAAGAATGTCACCCTCAGTCCAGTTTCCCCATTGTGTATTGCTTATAATGATGTCTTTTCAGCCATTTCCCTAATAAGAAAGAGGCTGTGGAGACATCTTTAATATTACATAAATGTAGGGTGTGTGCTCCTGTCCCTCCCCCAAACCTTGCTCATTCTTTTTAAAAAATTTTATTTTTCAAACTGAAGTATAGTTGATTTACAATGTTGTGTTAGTGTGTACAACAGTGTTTCAGATATATATATGTGTTCTTTTTCATATTCTTTTCCGTTATAGGTTATTACAAGATATTGAATATAGTTCCCTGTGCTATACAGTATATCTTTGTTGTTCATCTGTTTTATATATGGTAGTATGTATCTGTTAATCCCAGACTCCTAAGTTATCCCTCTCCCCCATTCCCCTTTGGTAACCATAAGTTTGTTTTCTATGTCTATGAGTCTATTTCTGTTTTGTAAATAAGTTTTTTTGTATCACTTTTTTGGATTCTACATATAAGTGATATATGATATTTGTCTTTCTCTGTCTGACTTACTTCACTTAGTATGATAATCTCTAGGTCCATCCATGTTGCTGCAAATGGTATTATTTCATTCTTTTTTATGGCTGAGTTATATTCCATTGTATGTATGTACCATACAATGGAATCTTTTTTACCAATTCATCTGTCAGTGGACATTTATGTTGCTTCCATGTCTTGGGTATTGTAAATAGTGCTGCTGTGAACATTGGGGTGCACGTATCTTTTCGAATTAGAGTTTTCATCTTTTCTGGATATATGCCCAGGAGTGGGATTGCAGGATCATATGGTAACTCTATTTTTAGTTTTCTAAGGAACCCCCATACTGTTCTTCATAGTGGCTGTACCAATTTACACTCCTGCCAGCAGTGTAGGAGGGTGCCCTTTTCTCCACACCCTGTTCAGCATTTATTATTTACAGACTTTTTGATGACGGCCATTTTGACTGGTGTGAGGTGATAATCTCATTATAGTTTTGGTTTGCATTTCTCTAATAATTAGCGATGTTGAGTGTATTTTCATGTGCCTGTTGGCCATCTGTATGTCTTCTTTGGAAAAATGTCTATTTAGGTCTTCTGCCCACTTTTTGATTGGGTTGTTTGTTTCTTTGATATTGAGCTCTATGAGCTGTTTGTATATTTTGGAAATCAATCCCTGTCAGTCACATCGTTTCTCACCGGTTCTTTTAGTTGAACATCTCTCTCATCTCTTCCCTTATTTATATATCCCAAGTCAAAGCCTAAGCCCAGATCCTGATTCATGGCCCTCCTACCTCTGAAATCACCTACCAGCTTAGCAACCAAGACCAGCATCTTGTCCTGAGCTACCTTGCTGGGGCAGGCCAAGCCCTCGCCTGTAACACACTACTCCTATGAATCCATTTATTCTACTCTATGCCCCTCCAAAGCCCCAGAGCTTACAGAAATAATCTACAACATAATAGGATTAAATGATTATAAGAGGACATCAAATGAAGGGACAATAAGTGTAGATAAAATAACATAAAATTAGATAAAGTGAGTACTCAAAATGTATGCTTCAGATACTGATGGATTGCTAGAGGTAGACCAAAATTGGCTCCAAGGAAACTAGTGGGTCTAACTACTTCAAGACCTTCAGTAGGCTGCTTCAGAACCTAATTCTTCTTATCTTCTTCTACTTCTGGGTACTTCGAAGTCCCCCTGGGAAACATATCTCTCTTCCCATGTATGTTGCTTCATCCCTAGGCTTTTGTGATTACATAGAGAATCATCCTCTTGTGATGATCCCAGTGCAGAATTCAGAATGCTGTACCCATGAAGGACATGAGTTCAAAGCTCCCCAACCACCCCATATTCCAGCTGTTTCCTTATTTATTACTGGAATATGAAATTTTCCTACCTCCTAAGGTCCTTGGATGGTTTAAGCAAGATAAGGTATATTAAAAGGATGGAGTCAATAGTTAGAGCTACTCACCCCTGCTCCTCTCTAAGGTCTTGACTAAGTGAGCTATACCCAGAGGAATCAGTAGCCAAATGGAAATGAACTCCATTTTTTAAAATTAACAACTGGATGAGCACATAATCTTTCCCTTTCCCCTCTCCCAACTTTGGAGATTCTCTGATAATTTGCACTGGAGAACATGACTCAGAATAGGGAACTCTTGTTTCTTGCTTCCTTGTCTTAAACTGAGTCCAGGTTTTCAGATCAGTCCCTGAAGTTATCCATCCAGACTCATAGATAAGAAAATCTGCCCCACCCACCCAGTCACAAGCAGAAGCTGGAATACTGTGGGTGGGAAAGATGTGAGAGATTTTTGAGGCAGGCAGGCCAGCAGGCCTGGGCAACTACTCTTAATGGCATGGAAAGAACTTCAAGAGAAGGCCACAGGTTATAAACAGCACTTCAAGACACAGTCACCTTACTCTCCAGTGACCCGTGACTCAGTGAGTGACTTTGGCTATAACTAATCCTATTAGCAACCCATAACACAGAGACGCACAAGGGAGGTTCTCAAAAAGCAAAAATTGTGGAGAAGGGAATGAATCTTCCTTCCACCTCCACAGAATGTAAAAGCACAGGGCATGAACTCAGCACCTAGAAAACACTTAGTAAATCATACATATTTGATATTTTCCACATGGCTGTTAGCATTTTTAATATAAAATCGCTTTTCACAGTTTGTGCTCATTTATACTCCTCCCAAAAATTTAACAAAAAAAAGTTTCATCATAACTGTGCCATATATACATCTTTACTTCAAAGATTGTATTGAAATTCTTTCTTAAAGAAGTATTTCCTACCTGATGAGAGCTAGTGCTCACTCCCTCGTCCTTTCACCAAAAATCAGCAGGTTACTTTTCACACTCCCTGGTATCTGCGTATGTGGTTAATATTTATTTATTTTTAGCTATCATCTAAGATAACTGGACAATTTGTCCTTGTGTCTTCCTGGTGCTCTCAATGTCACTTGTGTCTATTTTATATCTCAGTTTTCTAGAGGGCAGCGAGGCATATCTGATTAATTCATTCAGCATCCACTGCACAGAAGGGTGTGTGTGTGTGTGTGTGTATGTGTGTGTGTTAGAGAGAAGTATAAATATACTCAGTTCTTGACTATTTATAGGCAGAATCCAGGTCTTAAAAAAAATAATAGCATTTATCAAGTGCTTACTGTGTTTCTGCCCTTTTCTGAGCACTTTATGTGTATTAACTCATTCGTCTTCAAAGTGTTGCCAGAGCTGTTCCAGGTCTTTGCTCAAAAGCCATCAACCCCCACCTTTAAAAGGAATGAACATAAAGCTTTAAGTTACAGTGTCCAGAGAAAAGAAAGGAAGCTACAAACAAAAACAGAAAAACCAAACCCAGAGGACCTTCGAGATGGTGGAGGAGTAAGATGTGAAGATCACCTTCCCCCAAAAAAATATATCTAAAATACATCTACATGTGGAACAACTCATACAGAACACCTACGGAACACTGGCAGAAGACCTCAGACTTACCAAAAGGCAAGAAACTCCCCATGTAACTGGCCGTGTGGCTGACAGGGTATTGGTGCTCCTGCCGGCTGTTAGGCTAGAAACTCTGAGGTGGGAGAGCCAAGTTCAGGACATTGGACCACCAGAGACCTCCCAGCCCCATGTAATATCAATCAGCAAGAGCCTTCCCAGAGATCTCCATCTCAATTCTAAGACCCAGCTCCACTCAACGACCAGCAAGCTCCAGTGCTGGACACCACAAGCCAAACAACTAGCAAAACAGGGACACAAGCCCACCCATTAGCAGAGAGGCTGCCTAAAATCATAATAAGTTCACAGACACCCCAAAACACATCACCAGATGCGGTCCTGCCCACCAGAAAGACAAGATCCAGCCTCATCCACCAGAACACAGGCACCAGTCCCCTCCACTGGGAAGCCTACATAACCCACTGAACCAACCTTACCCACTGGGGACAGACACCAAAAACAACGGGAACTACGAACCTGCAGCCTACGAAAAGGAGACCCCAAACACAGTAAGTTAAGCAAAATGAGAAGACAGAGAAATATGCAGCAGATGAAGGAGCAAGGTAAAAACCCACCAGACCTAACAATTGAAGAGGAAATAGGCAGTTTACTGGAAAAAGAATTCAGAGTAATGATAGTAAAGAAGATCCAAAATCTTGGAAATTGAATGGAGAAAATAAAACAAACGTTTAACAAGGACCTAGAAGAACTAAAGAGTAAACAAACAATGATGAGCAGCACAATAAATGAAATGTAAAACTCTCTAGAAGGAATCAAAAGCAGAAGAACTGAGGCAGAAGAACGGATAAGTGACCTGGAAAATGGAAGATTGGAAATAACTACTGCAGAGCAAAATAAAGAAAAAAGAATGAAAAGAATTGAGGACAGTCTCAGAGACCTCTGGGACAATAGTAAATGCACCAGCATTCAAATTATAGGGATCCCAGAAGAAGACATAAAGAAAGAGTCTGAGACAATATGTGAAGAGATTATAGTTGAAAACTTCCCTAACATGGGAAGGGAAATAGTCAGTCAAGTCCAGGAAGTTCAGAGAGTCCCATACAGGATAAATCCAAGGAGAAACACGCCAAGACACATATTACTCAAACTATCAAAAATTAAATACAAAGAAAAAATATTGAAAGCAGCAAGGGAAAAGCAACAAATAACATCCAAGGGAATCCCCATAAGGTTAACAGCTGATCTTTCAGCAGAAACTCTGCAAGCCAGAGGGAGGGGCAGGACACATTTAAAGTGATGAAAAGAAAAAACCTACAACCAAGATTACCCAGCAAGGATCTCATTCAGATTCGGCAGAGAAATTAAAACCTATACAGACAAGCAAAAGCTAAGAGAATTCAGCACCACCAAACCTGCTTTACCACAAATGCTAAAGGAACTTCTCTAGGCAAGAAACAAGAGAAGGAAAAGACCTACAATAACAAACCTAAAACAATTAAGAAAATGGTAATAGGAACATACATATTGATAACTACCTTAAATGTAAATGGATTAAATGCTCCAACCAAAGGACATAGACTGGCTAAATGGTTACAAAAACAAGACCCGTATATATGCTGTCTACAAGAGACCCACTTCAGACCTAGGGACACATACAGATTGAAAGTGAGGGGATGGAAAAAGATATTCCATGCAAGTGGAAATCAAAAGAAAGCTGGAGTAGCAATTCTCATATCAGACAAAATAGACTTTAAAATAAAGACTATTATAAGAGACAAAGAAGGACACTAGAGAATGATCAGGGGATCAATCCAGGAAGAAGATATAACAATTGTAAATATTTATGCACCCTACATAGGAGCACCTCAATACATAAGGCAAATGCTCACAGCCATAAAAGAGGAAATCGACAGTAACACAATAATAGTAGGGGATTTTGAAACCCCAGTTTCACCAATGGACAGATCAATCAAAATGAAAATAAATAAGGAAACACAAGCTTTAAATGATACATTAAACAACATGGACTTAATAGATATTTATAGGATATTCCATACAAAAACAACAGAATACACTTTCTTCTCAAGTGCTCCTGGAACATTTTCCAGGACAGATCATATCTTGAGTCACATATCAAGCCTTGGTAAATTTAAGAAAATTGAAATCATATCAACTATCTTTTCTGACCACAACACTATGAGGCTAGATATCAATTACAGAAAAAAACTGAAAAAAATACAAACACATGGAGGCTAAACAATACACTACTAAATAAACAAGAGATCACTGAAGAAATCAAAGAGGAAATCAAAAAATACCTAGAAAAAAAGGACAGTGAAAACACGACGACCCAAAACCTGGGATGCAGCAAAAACAGTTCTAAGAGGGAAGTTTATAGCAATACAATCCTACCTCAAGAAACAAGAAACATCTCAAATAAACAACCTAACCTTACACCTAAAGCAATTAGAGAAAGAAGAACAAAAAAACCCCAAAGTTAGCAGAAGGAAAGAAATCATAAATTTCAGATCAGAAACAAATGAAAAAGAAATGAAGGAAATGATAGCAAAAATCAATAAAACTAAAAGCTGCTTCTTTGAGAAGATAAACAAAATTGATAAACTATTAACCAGACTCATCAAGAAAAAAGGGGAGAAGACTCAAATCAACAGAATTAGAAACGAAAAAGGAGAAGTAACAACTGACACTGCAGAAATACAAAGGATCATGAGAGATTACTACAAGCAACCATATGCCAATACAATGGACAACCTGGAAGAAATGGACAAATGCTTAGAAAAGCACAGCCTTCCAAGACTGAATCAGGAAGAAATAGAAAATATGAACAGACCCATCACAAGCATTGCAATTGAAACTGAGATTTAAAATCTTCCAACAAACAAAAGCCCAGGACCAGATGGCTTCACAGGCGAATTCTATCAAACATTTAGAGAAGAGCTAACACCTATCCTTCTCAAACTCTTCCAAAATATAGCAGAGGGAGGAACACTCCCAAACTCATTCTACGAGGCCACCATCACCCTGATACCAAAACCAGACAAAGAAGTCAAAAAGAAAAAAACTACAGGCCAATATCACTGATGAACATAGATGCAAAAATCCTCAACAAAATACTAGCAAACAGAATGCAACAGCACATTAAAAGGATCATACACCATGATCAAGTGGGGTTTATCCCAGGAATGCAAGGATTCTTCAATGTACATAAATCAGTCATTGTGATACACCATATTAACAAATTGAAGGATAAAAATCATATGATCATCTCAATAGATGCAGAAAAAGCTTTTGACAAAATTCAACACCCCTTTAAGATAAAAACTCTCTAGAAAGTAGGCATAGAGGGAACCTACCTCAACATAAAAAAGGCCGTATATGCCAAACCCACAGCCAACATCGTTCTCAATGGTGAAAAACTGAAACCATTTCCTCTAAGATCAGGAACAAGACAAGGTTGTCCACTCTCACCACTCTTATTCAACATAGTTTTGGAAGTTTTAACCACAACAATCAGAGAAGAAAAGAAATAAAAAGAATCCAAATCGGAAAAGAAGAAGTAAAACAGTCACTGTTTGCAGATGACATGATACTATACATAGAGAATCCTAAAGATGCTACCAGAAAACTACTAGAGCTCATCAATGAATTTGGTAAAGTAGCAGGATACAAAATTAATGCACAGAAATCTCTGGCATTCCTATACACTAATGATGAAAAATCTGAAAGAGAAATTAAGGAAACACTCCCATTTACCATTGCAACAAAAAGAATAAAATACCTAGGAATAAATCTCCCTAAGGAGACAAAAGACCTGTATGCAGAAAACTGTAAGACACTGATGAAAGAAATTAAGGATGATACAAATAGATGGAGAGATATACCATGTTCTTGGATTGGAAGAATCAACATTGTGAAAATGACTATACTACCCAAAGCAGTCTACAGATTCAGTGCAATCCCTATCAAACTACCAATGTCATTTGTCACAGAACTAAACAAAATATTTCACAATTTGTATGGAAGCACAAAAGACCCCGAAAAGCAAAAGCAATCTTGAGAAAGAAAAAGGGAGCTGGAGGAATCAGGCACCCAGTCTTCAGACTATACTACAAAGCTACAGCAATCAAGACAGTATGGTACTGGCACAAAAACAGAAATATAGATCAATGAACAGGATAGAAAGCCCAGAGATAAACGCACGCACCTATGGTCAACTAATCTATGACAAAGGAGGTAAGGATGTACAATGGAGAAAAGACAGCCTCTTCAATAAGTGTTGCTGGGAAAACTGGACAGCTATATGTAAAAGAATGAAATTAGAACACTCCCTAACACCATACACAAAAATAACCTCAAAATGGATTAAAGACCTAAATGTAAGGCCAGACACTCTAAAACTCTTAGAGGAAAACATAGGAAGAACACTCTTTGACATAAATCACAGCAAGATCCTCTTTTGACCCACCTCCTAGAGAAATGGAAATAAAGACAAAAAGAAACAAATGGGACCTAAGGAAACTTAAAAGCTTTTGCACAGCAAAGGAAACCATAAACAAGACGAAAAGGCAACCCTCAGAATGGGAGAGAATATTTGCAAACGAAGTAACTGACAAAGGATTAATCTCCAAAATATACAAGCAGCTCATGCAGTTCAATATGAAATAAACAAACAACCCAATCCAAAAATGGGCAGAAGACCTAAATAGACATTTCTCCAAAGAAGATATACAGATTGCCAACAAACACATGAAAGGATGCTCAACATCACTAATCATTAGAGAAATGCAAATCAAAACTACAATGAGGGGCTTCCCTGGTGGCACAGTGGTTGAGAGTCCGCCTGCCGATGCAGGGGACGCGGGTTTGTGCCCTGGTCTGGGAAGATTCCACATGCCGCGGAGCGGCTGGGCCCGTGAGCCATGGCCACTGAGCCTGCACGTCCGGAGCCTGTGCTCCGCAACGGGAGAGGCCACAACAGTGAGAGGCCCGCGTACCGCAAAAAAAAAAAAAACTATAATGAGGTATCACCTCACACCAGTCAGAATGGCCATCATCAAAAAATCTACAAACAGTAAATGTTGGAGAGGGTGTAGAGAAAAGGGAACCCTCTTGCACTGTTGGTGGGAATGTAAATTGGTACAGCCACTATGGAGAACAGTATGGAGGTTCCTTAAAAAACTAAAAGTAGAACTACCATATGACCCAGCAATCCCACTTTTGGGCATATACCCTGAGAAAACCATAACTCAAAAAGAGTCATGTACCACAACGTTCATTGAAGCACTATTTCCAATAGCCAGGACATGGCAGCAACCTAAGTGTCCATCGACAGATGAATAGATAAAGAAGATGTGGCACATATATACAATGGAATATCACTCAGCCATAAAAGGAAACGAAACTGAGTTATTTGTAGTGAGGTGGATGGACCTAGAATATGTCATACAGAGTGAAGTAAGTCAGAAAGAGAAAAACAAATACCGTATGCTAGTACATATATATGGAATCTAAAGAAAAAATGGTTCTGAAGAGCCTAGGGACAGGACAGGACTAAAGACACAGACGTAGAGAATGGACTTGAGGACACAGGGAGGGGGAAGGGTAAGCTGGGATGAAGTGAGAGAGTGGCATTGACATATTTCCACTACCAAATGTAAAGTAGATAGCTAGTGGGAAGAAGCCACATAGCACAGGGAGATCAGCTCGGTGCTTTTTGTCCACCTAGAGGGGTGGGATAGGGAGGGTGGGACGGAGATGCAAGAAGGAGGGGATATGGGGATGTAAGTATAGGTAGAGCTGATTCACTTTGTTATACAGCAGAAACTAACACAGCAATGTAAAGCAATTATACTCCAATAAAGTGTTAAAAAAACAAAAAAACAAACCCAGATGGAACCATCTGGGACCAAGATGGCAATGAATCTGACCTCCAACAGATTTCTAGGTCCTTATTTTTTCTCCTCTTAATCTTAAAGAGGACAGAGGAAAGGAGGACATGGAAAGAAAATTTTCTCCTGAAGATGTTAGAAAAAGTACTAAATAAAGTGAGATGTGGGGGTTATCTAGTGATTTAGTTTATCCAGCCTCTCTTTTCTCCAATCCCCAATTGTAAGATAATGTACATTAATACAGGATGCCACAGATTGTGGTAGGGTAAAGCACCACTGAGATTTGGAATCAAACCTCGAGTGTGCATAAATTGGCTCCACCAGTTAAAAGCCCTGTGCCTCTGAGTGAAATCTCGACCTCTCTAGCCTCAATTACCTTCAACAAAAGTTGGGTATATTAACAATACTGTTTTGCTGTATTGTAAAAATTTAATAATTCAATGTATGTAAAATAGCATGATATTTGGGACATAGGAAATGTTTAACAAGTTAAAACTATTAGTACTTAACATTGGTAATGATAATTTTATTTCACGTGGCATCGAGTAGGGAGATCTATGGGAATCAGAAAAGAGAGACTTATTTCTTTTTCTTCTTCTCTTGTCCAGCTTCCTACAAGAAGATAAACACTCGCAACCTTAAGGTCCCAGGGACAGATGAGGTAGAGCTCACCTGCCAGGCTGTAGGCTATCCCCTGGCCGAAGTGTCCTGGCCAAATATCAGTGTTCCTACCAACACCAGCCACACCAAGACCTCTGAAGGCCTCTACCAGGTCACTAGTGTTCTGCGCCTAAAGCCACACCCTGGCAGGAATTTCAGCTGTGTGTTCTGGAATGCCAATATGAAGGAACTCACTTCGGCCATCATTGACCAAGGTAAGAGCTGCCTAGCTTACCAGTCAGGGTTCAGGCAAGAAATGGATGGCACATTCAGAATGAATAATCTGAGGATGGTGTAATAAAGGGACTATTTATGAAGGTGGGATTAGGATTTAGAGAAAGTACTAAAGGTAGTGCAGGACACCTGGGGCTTCAAAAGTCGGGGAGCAGTTACCACCCTGGAGGAATTCCACTGACATGTTCATAAAGTCAACCTCTCAGAGCTCAGAACTGAGTGTTGGAGTGGAGAGAATGGATCCAGAGAGGAAACTGAAAATACCCAGCATAAAGGCTCATCATTGTGATTCAGGCACAGTGCTACGAGTCAGCATTATGAATATTACTTTGCTGGCTTCGCTGCCAGCCAAGTGGTTTTAGGGTTTTCCAGGAAAACTGACCTCTTAAAAAAATCATTTAGAGCCTTCACTGGCTATGCTGAATCCCATACTTTAGAATTTCGTGCACCAGCAAAATTTCTGACAATTTTGGTAGTCTGACAATTTTTTTATCTGCCAAGAACATTCATTTGCCAAATAAGAGAGTTAACATCTAGTATCATAATCATTTCATAAGAGACAGGTCATTTTATCACCAGAGACATAAGTTTCCTATTGTTCCTATTGTTCCACAAACATCATGGGCTTAACCTCACTCTTCTGGAGGTCCGAAGTCTGAAAAGGGCTTCACTGGTCTCAAATCAAGGTGTCGACAGGATTGCACAGGCTCTAAGGGAGAATTCATTTTCCTGATTTTTCTGCCTTCTGGAGGCCACCTGCATTCCTTGGCTCATGGACCTTTCCTACAGCCTTCAACACCAGCAATTGCATTACTCAGATCTCTGCTTCTGTCATCACATCTCTTTCTTTAACTCTCTTGCCTTTTAAGGACCACCTTTTCCACCTTTTAAGGATCCTTCCACCTTTTAAGGACCCTTGTGATTACATTAGATGCCTCCCCACAATACATACCTCAACCTGATAATTTAGGATAATTTTCCCATTTCAAGGTCCTTAATATAATCACATCTGCAAAATCTTTCTGCTGTGTAGGATAACTCATTCACCGGTTTCAGAACATGGACATGTTTGAGGGGAGTCATTATTCTGCTATCATACCAATAAAGGATATAATCTCCAAATAAAGAACAGTCCCTAGTTATGATAAATTTGACTTTATAGAAGATTTGCTATGTTGTCATTATATTTCACTATTTGCCCTTTACCTTAGTTAGATAACATAGAGCCTATAATAAGGACTTGTGTGGCATGCAGGTATTCAGGTGATGACCCCAGGGAGCAGAAGTGAGAGGTTTAGGAAATCAAGACAGGAAAGAAGGAAAAGCAAATAGAAGGGTGCATTATCAAAGTTGTTGGTGTGGACAATAGAAGCTTAAATACTCAAGGACCACCTGAGAAGTGTATAGATCATCTCCTAAGATGCCCTCAAAGGGCTTCAGGTGGAAGGACTAATCCATCTGCTTTTACCCCCAGTGGTTAACAGTTGTCCCCAGGAGTGTTAACTTCCTTCTACTGTGAGCTATGCATGCATGTGGGCTGAGTGAGCTCCCCATAGCATCTATAGCATCAAAGTCATTCCAGGGCAGAAAGCAATGTATCCACTTGAGGTGAATTATTGACCATGAACTGAGTCAAGGCCTACCCCGAATTCTACCCAATCTGTGGCTGAAATCAGAGGTGAAGCTGAGAGGAAGTGAGGCAGGACTACAACAGTCTATCCCTTGCGCTGCTCAGGTCCATCCATTCATGCCCTACGTTAAGTCCACTGTCTCTGAGCCTTCAGGCAGGGAAGTAGACACAATCTCTGCACAAGATGCATATATGAGAGTTCATGGAACAAGTTACAGCTCCTGCTGCTGCAACTGATCCCAAGCCATAAGTGATGTTTGTCATTTCTCTCATCCACCATACATTCTAGATTTCCCTCACTCAGCATTTCAGATGGAATAGTTTGTTTGCCTGGAAGGTGGAGAGAAATAGGGGTTGGGGGTGACTCAGACTTTCAACCCTGAGAGACATGAGCCCGTAGTCACCTTGCCCTTAGCAGACTGAAGTTGCTGCAATTGCCTTTTCATTGTTATTACTGGGTATGGAAGTAACAAGACTCAGAGAATCAGTGGATCCCTGGGTTCCAGACATAGTCTTCCTTGCCTCCGTTATGTAGCAGCATTTGAGTTCTTCCTGGTAATCAAGTTTGATTACTCTACCAGTGCAATGATTCTTTTCTTTGCCTGCTGGTCTGACAGTGGGTAGAGCTCAAGCTGACTAGGCAGTATCTAGATGCAATAGAACATATCCCTTGGTACAGCATCCTTTGGTAGAAGCACTTGCCACTAGGAAGCTGGACCTTTAATCCAGTGGAGCCTATATTTGTGGAGATGAGAAGCAAAAATTCTACAAATGGGTCACTGGAAGTAATGATGAAAGGGACCAACCCTCAGCATTGGGGGAGCCCTGGCATAAAAGTAGCACATGGTTGAGGCAAGACTGTCTGGGGGAAGTGAGTTAGAACCTGCACAGGACCATCCATCATTCAGCCACATTCAGCCATAGCTGAAGTCAGGGGTAAGACAGGCAGAATATGAGTTGGGGCACCAGAGATACCTGCTCTATCTCAAATTAAATTTTATCATGGATTGGCACCAATCTGCAGACCAGACTGAGAACTTTGAAGTGACTCAATGCCCATCTCATCATTAATTTCCTAGCATTTCTTTTTTTTTTTTTTACAAGAAAAGAATCCTCCCTGATATAGTTTTCAGAGGCAGCCAGCTCCGTTGTCATCTTCAAACCCCCAATTCCCCACTTCCCCACCTATCCACACTTTGCTACCCAATTCCAGGGCTAAAGTTATCCCAGCTTCTTTCTAACTAAGTTATTATGATGAAGTGAGGAAGTAAGGAGAGGATTCATGCTAAGGATTTAGCAACTTACCATTTTTAGGGCCAACTTTGAGTGAAAATAGTGAATTAGGCAAGTTTGGACCTTTCAATATTCTCTACCTCTTTTTTTAATCACAGCTAAGACCACCAGACTTGTCACCTTATAAAAATTGAGCTATAACTAATTCGTACCAGAGGTCTAGAGTCTTGTATATTACAATCCCAGGGGAATTATTTTTTTCCAAGAATTGTTTAGTAAACTCTCCTTTGTTATGTGGAATTTTCTGCCTGGTTATTTTTTTTTTTTTTTTTTTTTTTGCGGTAGGCGGGCCTCTCACTGTTGTGGCCTCTCCCCTTGCGGAGCACAGGCTCCGGACGCGCAGGCTCAGCAGCCATGGCTCACGGGCCCAGCCGCTCTGCGGCATGTGGGATCTTCCCAGACCGGGGCACGAACCCGTGTCCCCTGCATCGGCAGGCGGACTCTCAACCACTGCGCCACCAGGGAAGCCCTGCCTGGTTAATTTTTGGCCAATACTTTGGATGAAATGTGGTTTTCTAGAATGACACTTATATAAGGAGCTTTGCTGAGAAACAGGGGCCTGGGTAAGATGAATTTGGAAATAACTGGAATCTACACTTCACATCACTGAGTACATCAGTATTTTTTTTCTTCATGGTAGAGAGGTGGAAGAGCAGACTAACCATTCTTCTGGAAGCCTTGAGGCAGTGAGAAGTTAAGAATGAAGTAAGCTGGCTCTTCTCTCCAAGGGAGCCAACAGAGCTGAAGGAATAGTCAACAATCGTGGGAGGGACCTGTGGGGTCTGCATCAGAGGTTGGGAGCTCCTAGGATACCACTCATGAATGCGGCTGGCAGGGAAATGGAGGAATCTTTGTGCAGTCAGAGATTTTCAACCCGTCTCTAGAGACAGGTTGAGAATCCTTCCCAGCTCTATATTCATCCCATCTCCTGATATGGATCCTCTGCTCCGGGCAGCTCCCCTTCCTTTCCCTGTACTCTCTGAACCTGCTTGTACCTCTCCCATCACCATGACTTCTCTGCTCAGCAGTTTCTTCCACATAAAATATCATTATTCACCCTCTTCACCAGTTCTCCATGGCAGCTCAGGCAACTCCAGGGTACAAGGCATCTTTCCCTCATCTTGCCTCCTAAAACCTATTGCCTGTACCATTTCTTTGTTTGCCTGTGACTGTACTTGTCTTTTCTCTTTCATTGGTATTTTATTTTCCGTGTATTTTAATTGTTCACATGAGTCTTCTTTATGTCCAAACTAAAGCAAAACCTCAGTGCTCCGCCCATGGTAAGTGCTCAATAAATGTCAGATTAATGGGTTGGAGACTTAGTCTTGGATGACCCCAGTCCCATCATCCCAGCAGCTAGTCTGTGTGGACAGCCAGATCAGCGCAGTCAAATGATCCCCTAGTTTGTGATACAAATACCAACAAAATAGCAACAAAATAACCAAAGTCACACATTCTCCCACAAAGGCATTCTTGCTTCTGTTTCACAAAGGCATCTTTAAATTGTCTTGTGACTGTCCCCTTTCTACTCATTCTCATAAGCTGAGCTGCTCACTGCTGACTTCTGTGACCCACAACATGCTCCTCCAGAAGTCAATGAATAAAACAAATATAGCAGTGAGAGTCTGGGGTGGGAGGTGCTCCAGTGGCTCTAGAATAGATGACTGAACATCCTAATTTTCAATCAGAAATGAAGGAGCAATGAGATCATTTTCCCTTTGAAACAGGGTTCCTTCCACGAAGGCAGTGTTGCATTTTCATTAGGAAATGTAATGAGATTGGAACACAGGAAGTAATTATAACAAGACCCTTGTAGGGCTGGCAGAGAAGTTCTCCCAGGAGACTTGGAAGTGACTTTCTGGCAGTGGTCAGGAGCATGGGCTCTGAAGTCAGATGGACTTAAATTTCAAATCCTCTCTCTGCTACCTACTAGCTCTGAGAACATGAACGTATGACTGTGCCACCCTAGAACTCAGCCTCTCATTTGTAGAATGAGGGTAAATAATGGTAGATATCTAATAGGGTTATTGTGAGGATTAAATGAAATATGTTTGTAAAGTCCTTAGCAGTTAGAAAGGATGAAACAGGAAAAAAAATATGGTACCTTTAGCGAGAGGCATGACTTTCTTATGAGTGCATGAGGCTGTGGATAGGATAAATCCAATGTTTTTCCCATTGCATCATGACATCATTGTTAAGTAGCATGCAATTACTATAAAACAATCTAAAAGAAGATGTATTAGGATATAGGCTAAGTAACCTCAAAATACAGTGACTCAAATAAAGCAGGAGTATATTTCTCTCTGATGTCACATTCAGAGATAGAAGGTGGTTCAGAGCAGTTAAGTCACTATATCCCATAAAGTCATTCAGTAATCCAGGTTCTTTCCATCTTGTTGCTCTGGCACTCTCCAGGATGTTACCCCTGCTGAATTGTCAAAGCTGGGTCACTGCCACATTCATGTTTCAGCCTTCAGAAAGGAAAAGAGACACATTCAGTGCTTGAAGGCCAAGACTCAAAAGACCCATTCTCTAGTCCTGAGCTTAGTTCACGTGGCTAGCCACACCTAACTGCAGGGGAGGCTTCGAAATGTAGTCTCAGAGAAGCCATGTGTCCAGCTAATCCCTAGCTAATACTAGAGAAGAAACGGAGAATGGATTTAAGGGATAAGCAGCAGTCTGCCACAAGGTAACTAATGACAAGGAAGATTGGGCAAGGTAGACTAGATAGACAGATGGTCAATTCAGCCCAACAAATCCTTATTGACACCTTTCATGTAGCTGGCGCCTGGCTCTGTAGGGGATTCAGAGATGACTTAGAGAAAATCTTTGCACTTCAGATACTTACAATTGAAGCAGACTGATGTCCTGTTGGATGTTCAATGTTAGAAAGTCTTCAGGAATAAGTAGAGTTTGTGTGTGGAAGGGACTATGAGGGAACCTGCATAGGACAAGGGTTTGCATAAAGGCACTGAAGTAGGGACCTCTCCTGTTGTGGGGACAGTGAGAACTCCTTGACTTATGGTGCTACGTGTAGCAAGTGCTTAATCAGCATTTCCTAGAAGATATGAATTAATACGGGTTATGTATGGTAAGGGAGGTTAACTAGACATATTGTGGTGATCAGTCACAGTATATACAAATATCAAATCATTGTGTTATATACCTGAAACTAATATAATGTTATATGACAATTATACCTCAATTAAAATTTTTATATATGGATTATCCAATGTGTAGATGAACCAGGCTTCTTAATGCTTTTTTTTTTTCGTAATGTTCACCACAATCTTAAGGATAGAGACAAATATCTGTGGGGCCTATGCTTTGGATCAGACAGATCTAGGTTTGCAATCCTGGCGTTGTCACTTACTTAGCAGTGATGACCCTATAGATAATTTAGCATCTCAGAGCCTTACTTCCTCAACTGTAAAACGAAGGCCTCACATTAAATGATATCTGATCCCTTCTCAGCTAAAGCTGTCTGTGATTCTCAGACAGCACTATGATGGGGGAGGGGGAGGGCAGTTGGCAGGACTGAGCCCTTCCTCATGAGCAGTTTTGCCTGGACCAGGCTATTATGTTCTTTTTTCTCTTTTTGGCCATGCTGCACAGCTTGTGGGATTTTAGCTCCTCACCCAGGGATTGAACCCGGGACCTCAGCAGTGAGAGCACACACTCCTAACCACTGGGCCTCCAGGGAATTCCCTGTTATGTTTATTCTTTATGAGTTACTCCATGAGGCAAAATTCAACCTTTTGGAAAGGGCACAGTTTACCCTGGGTACCCTTCCATCCCCCTACAGTGGACGCCCCTCCAGGCCTGCCCTTTGTCAGTCTGGGGCCCTCATTCGAACCAGAGCTCTCCTTTACAAGGCTTTCCCCCAACCTCCAAAATTACTCTTCTCATCCACCTCTCTACTAATTCATCTTTTCCTCACTGTCAGACCTTGATTAGCTGAGACAAGGAAAAGGGCTAGTTGTAGTGATTCACGCTAAGGTATGATATTCTATTTTTTCAAAAGGATCCTGTTAATCCTGGAGATTGAATAACTGATGGTAAAAATTCTAAGCACCAGGAGTGCTTGACAGTGGAGTGAGGAGACATATTTGGGCTGAGGGACTATCCTACTGGAAAAAGAGAGATGATGAAGGAGGAGAGAAGGAGAGAGAGAGAGAAAGAAAGGAAAGAAAGAAGAAAAAAGGAAGGAAGGAAGGAAAGTAGGGAGGAAGGGAGAAAGAAGGAAGGAAGGAAGGAAAGAAAGAAAGAAGAAAGAAAGAAAAAAGAAAGAGAGAAAGAAAGAAGGAAGGAAGACATAATATGATAGGTGTATCAGAATGATGAAAAGCATGGGATCTGGAACCAGGCAGCCTGGATTATATCTCAGCTATGTCACTGTATAACTTTGGGAAACGTCTCTGTGCCTCACTTTCTTCATCAGTAAAATGAGGGTCATAGTAGAGCCTGCCTCATTGGGTGGTCGTGAGAAGTAAAAGAGCTAATACATACAACATTCATATACATACAGCATTCATATATATACAGCATTCATATACATACAGCATTCATAGGACAGTACCTGGCATGGAGTAAATGCTCAATGCAAGTTGGCCATGTTGGTTATAAGCCAGTCATTTGGCCAACTTGTTGGTTTACCTCTAAGCTAACATGTAATGGGATTCTGGTGCTTTTCTTTCCTCCAGGTGACCTGGAATCCGCCGAGATCCCTCCGTCTTCACTGCTTCATATTTTCATCCTCTCCTTCATCATTGCTTTAATGTTCATAGCCACAATGATAGTCCTAAGAAAACGGCTCTGCCAAAAGTTTTATTCTGGAAAAGGTAAGTGAGTTTCATTCATGGTAACCGAGTGGACTGGGTATCTGCAGTGTGAGGCTCTGCTTAGCCTCACTGGCCCACAGCTGCCCAGCTTCAAACTAAGTCCACGCAGGGCTTATGAATTGCTTTGGGCTTTTTCTGATGATTTTTCCCCCAGAAAAAAAATGGCTCCAGTCTTCAGGGAGCTGGAATCTTTACACTGAATATTTTTAAAGGAATGTTTTGTTCCTGTGGCCGAAATTGTTTGCTGTGATCTTTGAGCCAAGAAAATGTCATTAGCCTCGTGAGATCAGTGTTATTTTTGCAATACAGATGAGTATGTGGTCAGAGTTCACTCGTGGGAGGATGCCAGGATCCTTTATGAGGATTCCTTTAGTTCTCATTCCTCCTTTCTCCATTCTGGGTCTGAGCTGGGCTGAGCCCTCCTCCTCCCCACAAGAATCTGAATCTTCTGGTTGGGTAAGGAAAGGAAAAATGTATGAGGCCATCTGGGGGTAGGGAAAGCACATGATTGGTGGTACCCTGAGGTCTTTCACCAGCTCCCTCCTCACCCTGTCACATGCTCACCAACCCATTCCTATTCTATTGTGACAGCTGGGACAGAGCATGCCTGTGGCCTTTGAGCCCATGCCAGAATACCTGCAGGCCTATCTGGTGCTTTCCAAAACTGTTCCTTTGTCAGCACCCAGTGAGCTCCTCCCAAGATCTAAACATGGCCTATAGAAAAGGAAAATGCATCTGGGAATAATTCAGTAGGAATTTGGAATGGTCACTATTTGAGAATTGGGGGGCTTTTAGGTGATTGTTATCCTACGTCTACAGTCTAACTTCTATAGTCTCATCTGCCGTGAAATATTGTCATAATTTTTCCTTTGACCTGTGTGTTCATTAGCTTGGGTATTAACCACAAAACTCTCTACTATGGAATCCAGGATCCAAAACTATTGTAAAAAGAAAGAGGGGGGTTGGGGAGGAAGGAAGAAGGGAAGAAGGGAGGGAGGAAAGGAGGAAAAATGGAGCGGGGAGAGAGAGAGGGGATAGAAGTGGAGGGGAAGGGCAATTCACCATAATGGAGGAATTACAGGGTCTTGCCCCAAAGAACTTTGACTAAACAGAATCACTTCTGCAAATCTATGACCTCAGAGAGTCATGACAGATGCAGCTCATCAGAATCTTACCTTCTGCATTCTTTGATTACCTCCCTCCTACATACCTCTCAGAAACAACTTTATAACCAAGGTTCCAGACCTGGGACGTGAGAGCCCATTAGTCACCTCAGAAATGAGCAGCAGAGTCTTCTGTCCCTACTCTCTTTGGGAAAATGAAATGGAGCCACATTTCTTAAAGACAGAGCAGAAAAAAGAAATCCTCCCCTCATCCCCCATCCCAATCTCAAGAGTAAGTGAAGCTATCAGTAGCTTCAAGCTGGGTGCAAGTCTCAGGCACCAACTGGAGTGGGAGAGATTTGTTGCTAATAAGAGGTAAGTGAACACATTTTCAAATGATTCCTTTTCTGTTTTTAATGAACCAGAGTGAAATCACCGTTGCCTATGTAATAACCCCCCTCTCTAACTCTTGTGCTTTGGGATCTGCTTTCTTGCAAGGGAGTAAACAGATACACATGTGGAAATGCGTCTGCCATGTACACAAACTCACATCACAGAAGAAGCTTGAGAAGTTCTGGTACTCTGGATAGAGCTTTAAACCAGTGACAGAAGCTAGGTCTAGACCTGGTGCTCCCACATATTGGTTCTATGATCTTGTACGAATCACTCAACTTCTTTGAGGTGTTTTTTCCATCTGATGCAGGAAGCAATATGAGAATAACATTTTCCAGCTTATTGATCCAACCTCACTGCCACGACTGTGGTTCATCCTGGACTAGGGCAGAACCCTCCTACTTGTCTCCCTGCACCCACTCCTGCCTCCAATGTGGTCTATTTTCAATTTAGCTAGAACAGGCATTTAAATTCTCAAATCTACCGTGTCTCCTCTGCTCACACCTCTTCCATGGCTTCTCACTGCTCACCGGGTGAAGTCCCAACAAGCCCCTGGTCATATGACTCATGTCTCGGCTTTGTACCCTCGTTTTCCAAGCTCTAGCCGTACAGAATTGTCTGGTCCACAGAGGTATCTCATTCTTGCAATTCTGAGTTTTCTCATATAATATTCACTCTTTCTAAAATACTTTCTTTTCTTTGTCCACCTGAGTTGGAATCAGTAGATATTTCCATAGCACCTACTTCTTTCAGTGCACTCAGCACACATTACATACTTAGGGCCTGTTTTAATAGCTTGGGCTATAAATGGAATTGCATCCCTTTTAATTTTCCAAATCCTCAAGTACCCACCTGCCTACCTCAGCAAGAAGTCCAGTGTCTCCCTCTTACAGTATGTACTTCCCCACCTCCCACAGACTGTCAGGAGGCTTGCTTAGCCCCCAGGGTCAGTGCTGCTTCAAAACAGGCAGGAAGGTTACTGGGGAGCTAGGTCAGTTCACCAGAGGGCACTGGTTTTGAGCTGCAGCTGTTTCTACTGCTGTGCAACATCTCTGTTCCCTCTGGGTATCTGTGTCCACCACACAAAGGTACCCTTGCCAGTCCAAATCCCCACACAGACCAGCGTGATGCAGGATGGCAACTCTTCTGGCTCCCCTCACATGTTCTGCCATTGCTCCTAAAGCAAGATTCTCATGGGCTGGTGTGGCAGAAGGGGCTTCCTGCCTTAACAGCAGCTGTGCCCAGCCAGCCTCTTCTGCGCTCAGCCTTTGTATTGAGCCTGGGACATAAGTCATAACTGCCTTATCTTGAGTTCCTCTTGGCGACATTGCTGTCCCAAACTTCTAAATCTATCAGAGTCAAATAAACAAGTCCACCCAGAAGGCTCTTTGGCTCCTAAATAGATTTACCCACCTATGTCTCAGTAACCAGCTCTGCACACCAAGGTGTATAGGGAGGCTGTTGACAGTCCATAAAGGGTTCTGTTTACCATCTCCACTTAAGAGGAACCATTCAATAGTTCATGGCTGCAGGGTGACTTGCTGGGTTCCAGAAAAGAAGTTGGCCTTCTATTATAAAAACAATGTCAAGTTCTGCTTCATCTGCTAATCTTTAAATTTCCTGAGTTCAGGGACTGTGTTTCTCTTATTCATCAGTATATGTCCAGTGTCTAAAACATTACCTGGCATATATAGACGTTTTAGAATTTTAGACATTTAACCTCCCATGTGCAGATATGTATGCTAACCTGCTCTGTACAATGTAGCCATATGTGGTTATTTAAATTAAATAAAAATTCAAGTCCCTGGTGATATTTTAAGCGCTCACATATTGTAGGTGTTCAATAGCCACATGTGGCTAGTAGCTACTCTATGGGATAGAGCAGTATTTCCAATTTCTACTGGATTCAATAAATATAATATGATATTTCAATAAATATAATATATTTCAATAAATATGATTAAAAACCAAAACATATTAAAAGAATTTCTATAAAAGTTTCTAAATGTTTATACTTGATTTCTATATCTATCTCATCCTAGACTGTTAACAATCAGTTCACCCACTTGTACCAGCCCATGGACCACATTTTGAGTGGCACTGCCCTAAAAGACTGAGCCAGGACTTTGCAGGGATTTAAACCAAAGGCCAAATATGCTGGCTAATGCTTGCATGAGAACCACAGAGAATGGCAGCACTGACCTCAGGCATTAGAGACCTTCACTCAATCTCCAACATTCAAGGGCAATTTTTATAGGCTAACCATTGGGCTCCTTTCAAATACAAACACTCTTGGAGTAGATTGCAGTGTGGGATAGAAGCCCTCTGAGTCCAGGCCAAGGTCAGGATGGTTACGAGGGAGTTACAAAGAATCTGATGTACAGAGCAAAAGCAGAATTAGGGATGGATTGAGTTCAGGAACCCAGGCAACTGTAGGACATGGGCATCAAGCCCTGGAAGAAAATCAGAGTGGGAGGGAACATGTGAAATCAGTGGTTGAGAAAGAGATGAAACCAGGGAAACGGTGATCAGCAGCGTCCCATCATGTGAACTTGTGCTTCTGCCCCAGGAATTACTTTGAACAAGTATGTCATTTATACCTTAGAGTAAATTAATTGATCAGACCTTCTGTTTAGAGAAGACAGGAAGGAAGTGGTATTCAGGACTAAAGCAGAACAGGGAGAGATAATTTCAGAGACATTTCCTGGGCTGAATACCCAAATTAGCAGCCCCTCAGCCTCTGAGTACCTGGGGGCCAGAGGCAGACAACAGGATGGGAAGTAAGTGGGGGCCTTCTTTCTTCACAGTTTTCTCCTAAGAGTATGGTTTTTCATCATATTCAGCCTGAGGTCTCAAACCACGGTGGACATCTGGACTTCTATATGTGGATTTATTTGGAGTTACTTTTTGTTCTGCCATTGTTTAGCCTATAAACAGAACTATTTCCTCGTTAGTCTTAACCCATCCCTGGATTTTTTCTTTTTCAGACACAACAAAAAGATCTGTCACCACGGTAAGGAGGGAAGTGGACAGAGCTGTGAGTAATCATGATTTTTCTTTTCTTTTTCACCCCCTTTCCTCTCCCAGCATGAATTAAGAAATAACCTCTATTAATGCACCAAGGGCAACTGAATAGTTTAGGATCGTGCAGAATCTTCCTGTTAAGTGGCATTTTAAGCCTGTTTTTCTTGCAACCCTGCGTTGTTCCATACCTTTCTTGGAGAAAAAGATGGTGTCTTGTATAGCCACAGAACAACTATGTAGCCTTTCGTCTGTCTGTATTCCTAAGCACCCCTAGAAAATAAGGCACAGGACATCTGGGCTCACAAAATTAGATGCATGGTTAAATTTAACAGTAAGGAGAAGATATTCAACTGTGGCACAATCAACAGCTGATGTTTTTGCAACAGTTGTTAAGCACACTGTTGGGGGCTGTGTGCCAAGGGCATTGCTGGGGGTGTAGAAGTATGTCATGAGGTTGACCGGCACGGAGCTGGACTTTGTGGAAGAGAGAGGATGTGATCTGGAGGTTAGGAGAAGTAGGGTTGCTGAAATCATTCAGGCTCATTGGGTGAAAAGCTTAGACCCTGGGGAAGTGGTGTATTGGGGACCAACAGGCTTGGGTCTCATTGTAAGATGGGTATTTCTGGCTTTCTTGGGAAAGTTGCCTTTCCCTGCAATCTAGGGATCACATGGTGTGACACACAAGTTTATGAGTCATCAAAATAATGATAGGCAATTCATAGAAATTTCTAAATAACTATGTACCAGCTAGTCAGAATATTCAGAACTGTTCATTTTCAAATTCTGTTGAATATATCCCCAAAATTCCAGAGGCACCAATTGTGAAAATAACCCTAGAAAACCTTCAAATACCAGGGTCTGTGTCTGGCTTATGCATCAGACATGGCAGCTTATAAGCACAAAATAAAACTTAAAAGAATGAAATGAAAAGAGGCTCCTGCACCCTCCCCATCTCCACCACTTCCCTGAAAGCGATTCTTGAAACTACATCCTGTGACTGTATACTCATCCTGGGCACAGCACCAGGAAAGAAATGCAGCTTAGGCCGGACTGTTACCCTGAGCTTTTCTGAATCAGCAACAAGATTTTCTTGACTCAGAAAACTTTCAGATCAACGCTGGCAGGCCTGATGGAAACATTCATTTCTTGAGAAACAAAAATCCTATATTCCTATAAATTGATCTGCTTGGCCTACATGTGAGTTTCCATGGGATAGGCCCAATATTTGTCTGAATTTCACGAGGTCAGAGTGTATAAGCGACTCCTTCTATGGCTCAGCATAAGGAAGAAAACGTAGTGGAAGTCCTGAGCACAGAGGTAATAAACTCAGATGCCTACTAGGGCCAGGCAGGTGATGAAATGAGTAAACACTGTCTAGTATAACCTGATAGGGAGTGGGGCAGGGATTTCAACAAATTGGAGAGTATATTCCCTGTCAATTTAGCACTAGCCTAACATTGCCTGAGAAGATGGAAATCCAGATTTTTATATAAAAACGACCTAATTACTAAATGCTGGCTGAAAGTATTTCAAATACCAAACAAACTAAATAAAACATGCCCATAGGCTAATTGAGCCTGTCAATGACCAGTTTTCAAGCTCTTTCCTAGAGAGAAAATATTGTCAGGAAAGAGCCTAGGATCTGAGTAATGAAGGCAGAAACACCTATTTGAAGAACTGAACGCTCAAAGGCTTGCTGCCAACCTAAATGTCTGTCCTATGGCCTGCCACATGGTCTGAATATTGCACTGTTATAAAGTGACTTCCTTGGATTAACAGTGTATCACCATCATTTTTAACCAGTACAGCTCCTTATAAACAGAAAAATTTCACACCCTCTTTTAATGGTGTCTGAAATTCAAAATAGAGTAACTATCTTGATCAAAAATCAAGTTAAAGAAATGGGACTAATTCGCTTCTCCCCCCGCCCCTCCACAATTATATATAGTCACAGTGTCTACCTTTTAACCTGGAGGAAGGGAGAGTCAGGGAGGTGAGAGAGTGATGCTTCTCTCCTCTTCCTCCCTCACCCCTCCTTGGCACTTACCTGAGAATATGTGGTACAGTGTAAATAAGTCAGGACCACTTAGATATACATCATAGAAGACACACATAGGAATGTACCCGGTACTAATACTTATAATAGCAACAAATTAGAAATAATCAAATATGAATCAATAGGAGAAAAGATGAATAGGAAGACTAGACAGTAATTAAAATGAAAGCACCAAAACTAGATGTATTTTTGAGATGAATAAATCTGAACAATATAATTTGGACAGGAAAGACAGGTACAGAAAGATACAGATAGCATATTACCAATGACAGAGAATTTAAAAACATGCAAACAACCCCTAAGTAGTGTTTATGGGAAACAGTCATGTGATATAAAAGTACAAACATAGCATGGAAGTGATAAACATCAAATTTAACCTCAAACTGGGTAGTGGTTATACAGATGTTCATTACATTATTCTCTATATTTTATGCCTGAAATATTTATTTTTATAAAAAAAGAGGTCACAATTAAAATTCAAGACATTTAGATTTAAGTTTTTCTGTGAGCTAGCTACATAATCTTAGGTAAGATCTGCTCCCTCTCTGTGCTTCAGTTTTGTCATCTGTAAATTGAGAAAGTTGGACCAAATCCAGAAGGGCAAACAGGCCTCATGTCAGGTGCAGGGAATGCCTAGAGCAGAGATAAGGATGGTTTGGAAGACTATTTCTAGATGGAAAGTGTGGTGATTGATGAATGAATAATGTCTGCCTTGGGTGTGGGGTGGGAAAAGTCATGGTCCTTGACAATATATTTTAAAAAAACAATTATGCGTTTATCTGTATTTCCATTCATCTTTGTCATGTGCATACATACATGACATTATTTTGTGTTCTACATGTTTCAGTTGCATTCAGAGTTATTTTCAGATTGATCCAAGTCTTTGTAATCATGTTTAGAGCTGCATAAAATGTAGAACTTGACTGATGATCACTAGTGATGAAGTATTAAAGGAACAAATTACTCATTTTTACTTAGCATAATGTTTTATGGTTTTGTCAAGACAAATATCAATGTGTTAGATTTTCAGCTTTTTAATTTCCTCCCTAAAAAGTTGCTCATCAGTTATTAACTCTTTATTTAGAATGGATTTAATGCTTTGGATAATATCCCCTGGGAAGAAGAGGGAGCCAGACATGGAGATACTGATTTGAGAAATAGGAAGAGGCTAGGTCTGGGGCCCAGTGTTTGGACAGCCAAGAAAACTTGGTACGTGTTGTTGGGGGTGAGGGGTACTTCAGGCTTCTCCAGAGAAACAGAACCACAGAACCACTAGGAGACCAAAAAGTATGAAATCTGTAGGGCAGGCTGGCAGGCTGGGAACTCGGGTAAGAGCTGAAGGTGCAATGTTGAGTCCCAGATATATAGGTCAGGCCAGCAGGCTGGGGACTCAGGTAGGATTTCTACATTACAGTATTGAGGCAGAATTCCTTCTTCTCTGAGAAACCTCAGTTGTTGCTCTCAGGGTCTTCAACTGTTTGAATGAGGCCCATCCACATTATGGAAGGTAATCTGCTTTATTTAAAGTCAGTGGACGGTAGGGACTTCCCTGGCAGTCCAAGTGGTTAAAGACTTCGCCTTCCAATGCAGGGGGTGTGGGTTTGATCCCTTTTCAGGGAGCTAAGATCCCACATGCCTCAGGGCCAAAAAAACCAAAACATAAAAACAGAAGCAATATTGCAACAAATTCAATAAAGACCTTAAAAATGGTCCACATCAAAAAAATCTTAAAAAAAAAGTCAGTTGACAGTAAATGTTAATCACATCTACAAAACACCTTCACAGCAACATCTAGACTAACATTTCACCAAACAACTGGGCACATTAGTCTAGCCAAATTGACATATAAAATTAACCATCACAGTATCAGGAGGTGAGGGGAACATTTTGCTTGGAATAAGTCAAGTTATCAGACCTCTCAGAGCCTTTAAAAATAGAAGTATGTGGCCATCTATTTTCTGGTCATTGGAGTTGTCCAAATGACCATGGCTCTGTCTAATACCTGCTCATCCATGTAGCTGCCACCCCAGATTTTCATGCAGACTAACTATTTAGGGGTTTTTGTATATTTCAGCAGGATTTTTTTCTCAGCTCACTGCCTCTCAACCTTTCAGCAACAAAAGAACATCTGTGGCATCAGACTCTGCCACTTTATGTATTTTGAAATAAAGAATATCTGAGTAGATCTAGAGGGAAAAAAAATCAACAGACTTGTAGCCAAAAAATACTTGATAAAATCAAACTACAGTTTTTGGAAATTACTTCTCAGTAAAATGAAGAGATTACATGAAATAGATTTGACTTATCTAATATCTTGTTTCCTTACCAACTCCCAATGAGAAATTTTAAAATGTAGAGATAGCTTTGGAAAGTCCCCTTGAGTGGAGCCGGCACACTCTGTGAGGTCCAATTCCCCCTACACTGTTTTCATCATCATGCCAGTCTCCTGTCTGTAAACTAGGTCCAAACTCCTTTGCATGGCTTTTCAGGGCATCCTTCTCCCTCTGCTGTTCCCATGCCAAGCTCATTCCTACCTCTGTGCTTTTGCTCATGTTGTATCTTCTGCCTGGAATGCCCTCCCCATTCCTTCTTGCTGACCCAAATTCAAACTTCTTGCAGGATCTATCTTAATATAGAATAATAATTAGCATTACTATTGTTATAATGCCAGACCACTGTTCTAAACACTTTAGAGGTACTAACATTTAATCCTCACAGTAGCCCTATGAGGTATATACTTACCACCGCCATCTCCAGTCTTAGAGATGAGGAGATACTTGTGCAAGGCTATATGGCTAGTAAATACAAGGTCCAGTAAATGGACCCGTGTATCCCAGTCCAGAGCCCACGCCTATACGCTACACTGTACTCCCTTTCTTAATCTGTAAGACTCTCTCCCCCAACTCACCCATCTTTCTTTTTCCCTCTGCACTGTACACACAATCTATACCACTCTTACGCATGTGGTCACAGCATTATTTTCTGGCTGCTTCCAAGTGTACATATTTTATGTCTACTTAGTCAATGCAATGAAGTGAGATACTACTGTTAATGAAACTATTGGGTATTTGGTGTTTGTTTTATTGTCCATTTGTCAGTACTTCTTTTAGTTTATTCTGTGATACATTTAAAGAAGGTGACTGATACCAAATTTGGCTCACTACTAAAAAGTCTTGTTTTAGTTGAGTTTGCCAGCTCAAAAAAGAATAACTTATCATGATTTCTAGAACATCTGTAGTACTTTTAGTAGGCACCTATTAATGAGAATCAGCCACAGTTAACACTCTACTATCCTACCTTTTTACCTAGTTTACCTACCTTCTTTTTGTATCAGCAAAAAAAAGGTAGGTAAACTACAGCCAGGTGTCAAATCCCCTCTTGTTTTTTGTGGGGTTTTTTTTTGCGGTACGCGGGCCTTTCACTGTTGTGGCCTCTCCCGTTGTGGAGCACAGGCTCCGGACGCGCAGGCTCAGCGGCCATGGCTCACGGGTCCAGCCGCTCCGTGGCACGCGGGATCTTCCCGGACCGGGGCACGAACCCGCGTCCCCTGCATCGGCAGGCGGACTCTCAACCACTGTGCCACCAGGGAAGCCCCACCTCTTGTTTTTATAAACAAAATTTTATTGAATTTTTATTGAAACTTAACCATGCTCATTGTTTTCATATTGTCACCCCCCCCCAAATTTCACACCCCTTCCTCTGCTTCTGATGGCAGAGTTGAGTAATTGCAACAGAGACCATATAGACCATAAAGTTTAAATTTTTTATAATCTGGCCCTTTATAGAAAAAGTTTGCTGACCCCTGACCTAGAGGCTTTTCCAGGCTTTGCACCTCCTCCCAGCTCGATGTACTTTTTCCTGTACTAAGCGACCTGAGGCCACCCCCACTCTTACCTCAACTTCATGAAGTCTGAAGACAGAGCCCACCAGGCAGTGCTTAGGCCCAGCCAGCTCGGGGGTGTCACTCTCCCACACGCATTCTCTGTCACCCCAGCTCTGCCTCACCCACAAAACCACCCCTGTGGGGACAGTGTTAGGTTCCAGGCTTTCCAGGAGCCATCCTGGGCCCTCACATTCTTACTCAGCATCACCTCGGGAGATGAAGTCTTGGGACTTGCTCTGAGCATGTCCTTTGGACATACTTCATTTTTAAAATTTTAATTTTAATTTATTTTTATTTAAGTATAGTTGATTTACATTATTGTGTTAGTTTCAGTTGTACAGCAAAGTGATTCAGTAATACATATATATATATACTTTTTCAGATTCTTTTCTATTATAGGTTATTACAAGATATTGAATATAGTTCCCTGTGCTATACAGTAAATCCTTGTTGTTTATCTATTTTATACATAGCAGTGTGTATCTGTTAATCCTGTACTCCTAATTTATCCCTCCCTCCTTCCCCTTTGGTAACCATAAGTTTGTTTTCTATGTCTGTGAGTCTGTTTCTGTTTTGTAAATAAGTTCTTTTGTATTATTCTTTTTAGATTCCACATATAAGTGATATAATATGATATTTGTCTTTGTCTGACTTACTTCACTAAGCAAAATAATCTCTAGGTCCATCCATGTTGCTGCAAATGACAATATTTCATTCTTTTTATGGCTGAGTAATAGTCCATTGTGTGTGTGTGTGTATATATATATATATATATATATATATATATATATATATATACACATACCACATCTTTTTAATCCATTCATCTATTGATGGACACTTAGGTTGCTTCCATGTCTTGGCTATTGTAAATAGTGTTGCTGTGAACATTGGGGTGCATGTTGCACATACTTCTGGCAAGACTTTTATCTCTTGCTCTTGTGTACATACTAGGATTGCACTTCTCTGCGATTAATTAGTAGCTAAGTGTGGTCATGTGACTCGCTTTGGTCAACTAAATGTAAGCAAAAGTGATCTTTTTTACTTTGGGGTAGAAGATATAATAGGTGGTGTGTGCCTTGCCATATTTTCTTTTTCCATCTGCAACATTCAAGGTAGTGATTGCTACAGCAGCCTGGGTTTCTGAGTAACTACAAATAACAGGGCCCCCTGCTGACCCTCATTGGACATGGAGCATGAGCAAGAATATATCTTTGTTTATTATATTGAGATTTAAGAGTTGTTTGTTCCTGCAGCATAATTTAGTCTATCTTGACTGATACAACAGGGAAACAATAGACCATTTGTTACCATTTAACATCCTGTTTCTGAGAAATAATAATATGGAAAAATGCTTTCTATATTAAAAAAAAGTAAGGTATAAAAATTTACTCACCATATAATTAATGCTCTATTTAAAAAATGTTTTAAATATACCCACCACACCCCCTTTCTCCCAAAAAAGTTAAGTAAAAACATTAAAATGTCCATGATCATTGTCTTTATGTTCTGGAACCTTGTATTGTTTTCTTCTTTTATGTTTCCTGAATTTTCTTTGTACTTTAGTACATTTTTAAATATCCCAATATCACTTTTAAGTACCCAGGGGTGCCTATTAGATAAAGAAAGATGCTTTCTGAAGCCCTTTTAACCGTCCCGCACTCACCTCTCTATACCTCAGTAGTCACATGCATTATATAGGGCTCTTCACTGGGTCCTCATCAACTTGAGGGAGAGAAATGCTATACCCCCTTTTCAAGGACACACACCAATGTCTTTGTTTCCTTTCAGAGATTCTTTGCTCAGCCAAGCTAGAAGGGATGGATACATGCTCCAAGCATGTAAGAGATGAGGTGATTTGCACAAGGTCATCTTATAACTTAGTGATGGAACTGGAGTCAGACTTCAGGCTTCCTGAGTCCTCGTCTGTGGCACACTGCCCTTTCCATTTGTGGAAGTTCTTCTTGCAGCTAACTTTACTCACTTGCGATGCTGTTCAGGCCCATGGCTTCTTGCAGTTATGCAGGCAACCAAGCTGTCAAGCAGTATAACTTGAGGAGTGGATTCTGATACCATAGATATGTATCATGCTTCCTTAAAAAAAAAAAAAAGAGTTATTCTAGTCATCAAACCATGCTTTCTTAGAGCTTCCAGACCATGTAGCCTGACTTCTCCACTTTAGAGATGGTGAGACTGGGGCTAAGGGATGTTAAGTGACTTTCTTGATGAAATAATGACCAAAAATAAATAAATAAAAGATCTTGTGATCCCCAGTATAACACTATTTATTCATTCATTCATTCTTTCGCTCTAAAACATGTATTGTGTCTGCTATTTGAAAGACTCTGTGTCAGGTAGGCCATGTGAGAATTATAAGGATGAATTAAGCACATGAGTCATCCAAGAGTCTTACAATGAAGTATTGGAGATGAGGTACTCAAAACCCTGTTCTCATTGCCATCGTTTGGGTTAAAATTAAAATAAAAGAGGCCAGCTTTCTATATACCCCCTAGTCATTGATCCAATCTCTACATTTTGTTTTATTTTGTTTTTTTACTTGAGTCTCTTGTCTTCCCCCTAAGAACTTCCACCTGAGAATTGACCACAACCTTGGCATTCCATCATGGCACCATGAATGTGTCTCCTTTCCCCCTTCCTACTCCAGTGGTTCCCAATCTTTTTTTATAAGCCTTTAAAAAGGAGATATTAGAAAGAAAACCTATATATACTGAGTAGGAAAAGTTTGAGTCGTCTTCCTATGTTCCTCCTTTACTCTCACACTACTATCACACTCAAACACATCTGACACCAGATGTGTGGAGGTTTTCCCCACACCAAGCAATTCTCTGCCTCACCAGGTGAGTGTCCTGCAATTTAACTCAATTCTGACACTATCTACCTGGTGATAGCATGAGTTCCCACAGCTTAAGGGCTCAGTCCCACAAGACTGCCCCCACCCGACTTCAGATGCCAATCATGAATTCAGGTTGTCACCTGTACTTCTGACCAATCAGCTATAAATCTGAGATTCTCATGCCCTTCTCCTTGGGTTCAACTAATTTGCTAGAGCCATTCACAGAGCTCAGGAAAATTGGTTACCTAGGTTTACCAGTTCATTACAAAAGGATATGATAAAGCATACAGATGAACATCCAGGTGGAAGAAATGTGTAGGGCAAAGTACTTGGGAAGGGATACACACAGCTTCCATGCTCTCTCCACGTGCCACTCTCCCAGCCCCTCCACATGTTCACCAATACAGAAACTCTTCAAAACCTTTCCTTTGGGGATTTTTAATGGCATGATGAATCATTAACTCCATTTTTAGCCCCTCTCCCCTCTCTGCAGAATAGGGGGTGGCGCTGAAAATTCCAAACTTCTAATTATGGCTTGGTCTTTCTGGTGACCAGCACCCATCCAGCAGCCCACCAAGAGTCACCTCACTAGACCAAAAGACACTGCTACCACCCAGGAAAGTCCAAGGGATTTAGGAGGTCTGTATCAGGAACCAGGACCAAATATTAGAAGAAAAGATGCTCCAAGTGCTCTTACCACTTAGGAAGTTACAAAGGTTTTAGGAACTCTGTGCCAGGAATTGGGGGCCGAGACCAATGTATATATTTTCTATTATCTCACAACAGTAGGTTAAAACAGTGGCAGAATTGGGATAGAGGATATAAAGACGCTTCCATAGGTCCCTGCAAAGACTTCTAAGGTACCTTGTGCTTCTTGGAACATATTTGGAAAATCATGTAATAGAAGTGATCTTCTATGATCACTTTATTCTAAAGCCCACCTTATTTTTTGCGGTACGCAGGCCTCTCACTGCTGCGGCCTCTCCCGCTGCGGAGCACAGGCTCCGGACGTGCAGGCTCAGCGGCCATGGCTCACGGGCCCAGCCGCTCCGCGGCATGTGGGATCTTCCCAGACCGGGGCACGAACCCATGTCCCCTGCATCGGCAGGCGGACTCTCAACCACTGCGCCACCAGGGAAGCCCCTAAAGCCCACCTTGTTTATCTAGCCACAGAATCCCCAGAAATGCCCACCCCACATCATGCTTCCTTTCCACACAGAGCACAGCTGTCCCAGGGAGGGAGAAGGGGCTGGAGGCATCAGGAATAGCCTCACTCACAGAAGTCTCTGTGTTTTTTATGGTTCTCTGTGGCTTTCAAGAGGTACACATAATGCATGAAAATTCAGAGATAGGGGGAAACATATCACTTTCAGCTGGGGATAACCAGGGAGGAGGAAAGGTTTCATGGAGGAGGTGACAGCTGAGCCAGGCAGAAAGAGAAATAGCAGACTATTCTAGGTAGAGGGGACATGGGAGGGAAGGCAGAGAGACCGGAAGACATGAAGCATCTGAAGGAAAAGGCATGTGATCTCATTTGGCAAGAGCCAGGTGTGGGATAAGGGGAAAGATTGTTGGGGGCCATATCGTGAGCCATGAATTCTAGGCAAAGGAGATTAGATTTTACTCACCAGGCGTGGGTGCCTTGGTCAGGTCTCAGCAGGAGACAGAGGGCACATACAGAGGTGGGTAACTGAGGCAAGTTTACAAGTTTTTACTCTTTACAAAGACATGAGCAGGATGAGGGGAAACCAGTGAGGGATATTGGACATCCTGAGACTAGCAAGAGCAGGGACCAGTGACTGAGCCTCAGCCTGAAGGGGAAAGGGGAGGGAGAGTTACCAAAACACTGGTGAGAACAGCAATGGGAAAGGGTTGCCCACTGGAGCTGTGGGCTTTAACGGAGGAATAAAACTGACCTGCAAACTGTCCAGAAGGTGGCTGAGAAAGAGATACTCCAACCTCACCCTCCTATCCCCGATGCAATCTCCTTTCTCCCCTGAACTGAGGGAATGGAAACCAGAGGAAAGAAAGGCCAGTGATGCAATCTTGGGGTATGAACAGGACAGAGCAGGGTGGAGAGAGCATCTGCAGGAACAAACAGAAATATCTGGCACAATCGGAATTCTAATATGCCTGAATAGGGAAGCCCCAAGAACTTTGCTCCAGTATTTGAGCTGACTACAGCCCAGAGTACGGAGGAGAGAAGCCTCTTGCCACAGGTCTGGAGAGAAAAGCTGAAGATTTGGACTAGGGCAATGGTCGACGGGGTGGAAAGAAAGATTTAAGCCATGCTGCCTTTTGAGCGTTTTTTTCTAACTCCAGTTTTCTCACTCCAATCTGATTTTGAGAGGTTATGTATTTTCTAGTCAGAAAAACGATTTTCCTATTTGTTGACTTTTCTCCCCAGATTTGAATCTGTGGCCTGATGAGCTGGAGTGACCTGATGGGACATCCTCAAGAAACTTCTAGACTCTGAACAAGAATCCCTTGGCCTGCAGAGCTTGTTGTGTGCACCTTTCAAATGCCTTTGTGTGAGCCAGCACTTTAATCTGCAGACTGCAGCAAGACTAGGCAGCACCTGCCAAGGTGTACTTACAGAAGTCAGGCAGCCACCCCTCCACTGATCTGGGCTCTCACTCCTGCAGCCCATGGGTCCAATCACACACTACTGCAGTTTAGAAAAAGACCACACTGGTTGCTGGACCCCAGTGAGTGTCCTCAGGCTCTTTGTTGCTTCTGGATGGGAAACAAAAGGAATTATTTCCCCCTAAGTTTCCAAAGTGATTTCCAGAAGCAGAGACCAGTGGAAATTTCCAGTTACAGAAGTAGACAGATTGCCAGTAGAGTTACTTTTATCTGTAGTTTCCTCTGACTACTGGACAAGCCTATTGAGACTGCGAGCTCACAGACAGGGCTTTATACAAAGTCAAGCCATAATTGACACGTTTTGTGGCTTACAGGAATCTTGCAAGCATCTGAGTTGTTCTAATGAAGTATTTAAACATTTAAGTACACAGAGTGGTCAACTACAAATTGTGGAAAAAAGCCATTGAGTATTATTTGTGAGGTCTGAATCACAAAGCATTGGTTTTAACCTGTAATGGCACCATATTGAATGGTGCTTTTTTTTTAAACTACATCCTTCCTTCAAAAAATTCTGTCTCCTTAACCTCAGAAGCCAATGATACACATTTTAATTTTTGGCATGCTAATATGCTACTTCTGCAAACATTTCAGATGAGTAGCCATGATGGTCAAAGCCCCAGACTAAGTCTCCTTTCCTAGACCTCTATATGAGTTTAAACTTAACCTTTCAGTGGCTCTGTTTCTAGGTCTGTGATACGGTGATACTCACTAGCTGAGGCCTTTGATGGTCAGCACTAGAAATCCTGTGAGATCCCATTATGGGTGTGTCAAGGAGGAGGGTAACTGGACGTGGTGACATCAGGCTAATCATGTTAAATTTGGTCTTTGTGCTGGGACCACAAAGCTCAGGACCTTAGTTGACCCCTAAACTATCCAAATGTAAACATTATCAAGCATGACAGATGGATGAGTGGGCCTGAAGCAAACTCTTTAACTGGTGTACAGACTAAGAATAATTTTAGGTTTATGGGAATGAAGGGGTGTGAAAGTGAGTAACACACAAATAATATAACATCTCAGTTTCTTCTGTAGACATCAAAGAATGCCGTTGAAGAATAAAACTCAGTTGTTTATTCTTCAACGTGTTCTGATGTCCTACTTTTGGCTAAGTCATTTCCTCAGGGCCCATCCAGGTCAGTAGGTTTAATGTTCCATCAGGCCAGTTGGCTCCCATAGGTTTAAAAGCCTTTGAGGCACACTCGGATGCCCTCTTCAGAAGGGCAGGTCCCATGGTTTGGTCTGGGGTCCCTGCTGGAGAAGCAGCACCTCCTAAGGCTGCAAAGATCAGAGCAGGCAGACAAGGCCTTCTCCCTGAAGAAGCAAGTCTCTACATGCTGAGCCCCACCTCCCCACAGATATGTGGCTGGCATGCTGCATCCTTGGGTGGTAATATTTAACTCTATTAGGAACCTGATGGCATAATAGTTTCCATCAAAATACCACCATCTTTAGTCCTAGATTGGGGCTATTTTCTGAAATACCAAATAGGGACAGGGCTGCCTACCTCCAATATTCCAAAATTCAGGGTTTTTTGGGGAAGAAGACCATTAGGCATGTGTCCTAGTGAGAGGAACATTCTACACTACAGCCTATAGTCATAACGTCTAACATTTACCAAGTACTTAATAGATGCCCAATATTGTTTAGCGTTTTATACATGTCATTGGAATGCGTTCTCTCAAAACCCTCTGAAAAAGGCACTATTTATGTCTCCATTTTAAAGAAGGAAACTGAGGCACAGAGAGGTTAAGAAATTTGGTTAAGGCTGCCTGTTTAGTTTGGAAGGGATAGAGTTAGGGCAATGAAACCATATTCATCATACCCCACCGTGTGTCCTGATTTCCTACCCGATGGGACTTTAAGGTGGGATTTTACTGGTTACATACACCATGTGGTCTTTTTTTGCTGGCCTAGGATTAATTTCACTCTTACTTTTTCCAAAGAGGCACTACAGGAGGGTGGATGGAGGAGAGGCTCTGACATGAGAGATTCCAAGCCCAACTCAACTATATATGAATTATACAACTTTGCATGTATCATTTGATCTCTCTAACCATCCGTTTCCTTATCTAAAAGATGAATACAGGGCTTCCCTGGTGGCACAGTGGTTGAGAGTCTGCCTGCCAATGCAGGGGACACAGGTTCGTGCCCCGGTCCGGGAAGATCCCACATGCCGCGGAGCGGCTGGGCCCATGAGCCATGGCCACTGAGCCTGCGCGTCCGGAGCCTGTGCTCTGCAATGGGAGAGGCCACAACAGTGAGAGGCCCACGTACCGCAAAAAAATAAATAAATAAAAGATGAATACAGTCATCCCTCGGTATCTGCACGGGATTGGCTCCAGGACCCCCTCAGATACCAAGTCTGTAGATGTTCAAGTCCCTTATATAAAATAGTGCTGTATTTTTGTATACCTATGCACATCCTCCCACATATTTTAAATCATCTCCAGATTACTTATAATACCCAATGAATGTAAATGCTTAAGCGAATAGCTGTAAATACAAAGTAAATGCTATGTAATAGTTGCTGGTACACGGCAAATTCAGGTTATGCTTTTTGGAACTTCCTTCAATTTTTTTTTTCTAATATTTTCAGTCCTCAGTTGGTTGACTTCCTAGATGTGGAACCTGTGGATATGAGGGGCCAGCTGTAATATAAGACAGGTAGTTAACATCTTCCTTTATCAGGCACTTAGCTTATACAGCACATGGTAAATACCTGTTAAATAACAAGTATCATCGGTAATCCCTGATGTACCAGCCACTATTTCTTGCCAAACAGACAGTGTCCTGACACTATTAAGCTAATCTGTCTGCAGGATATTTCTCCTGAATCCTAGCCCTAAGGGAGAAGTGAGTTATGCTCCAAGGATTTCCAGCCAAGGGGTTTTGTGTCCCCTGGCTCTTCTGTACATGCCGAATTCTCCAGCTAAGTCAGAGGGCTCACCAGTCTGGCTTGTGTTGTCCCCTTCACCTGGAACATCTCCTTTCTGGGACCTCAATTCTCCCTTGCAAAACCCTATCCATCCGTCAGATGCCAGCTCTACCAGTGAGTATTTTCTGTTTTTCTCCAGTTGAATATGAGCTGTCTTTACTTTGGGCAGAGCAGTGTTTTCTTTGTCCCTCTCTAAAGCAGTTATCTTTTTCAGTTTTGAATCATGAGGATTTGAGCACTTTTTATATCTTCCCCTTAGACTATAAGCTCCTGGAGGGCAAGGAGAGAGTGAGATTTTGTCATTCCTGCAGCATCTTTTATGTGATAGATGCCTCATGCATGATTGGCTCTGAGACTCATTATAATATTAGAGAAAATGGCTACACTTAACATTCTTACTTATTATGACCTTACTATGATTGGCTGAAAAGTATATGATGGCAATCCTCAAAACAAAAGAGCTAGATGAGTTCTAAGTCTTTTTTTGAAAAAGTACCTTTTACAAAGAAAGCAAAAATAGCATTTGGGAGAGTTTGAGGAATTGAGAAAGATCAAACAAACAAAAATCACCTATGATCTCATCATCCAAGCACAAGTATTTTCATTTTTGTTGTTGGCATTTGCTCTTTGTCCAGACTTGTACATAATTTTGGCTATTGTTGTTAGCATGTCATTTTCTGTCCTTTTTTTCAAATTTGTCACTGTGTATAAGTTCACAGCTATGTTGCTGACTAGTCTTCCTAATTATCATTTTTAATGGCTGCATGGCTTACAGATCCATGATGAACTGGAACTGGGCCCAAACTCCGCTTATCACCTGATCACTCTAAACCCCTATTTTGACCACTGGATCACAGTGGTATTTGGAGTTCCTAAGAATTAGTGTCATTTCAGAGCAGTGTTTTGGAATTCCTGAAAAGTTTGGGTATTTCCATTTCCCCCAGTGCACAGACACCTTAGTAAATGACTTTACATTCCTTTGGGGATGGCTTGGAGGAAGATCTATGGCAATTATTTGCGACGTTGTTACACGGTCCTTTCTTAAGGGGTCCAATTCTTTTCATCCAGGAGCTTCAGATCTGTGAACTGGTAGGGTCTGGGAATTGGGGAAGAAGCTATGATTCTCAGTTCTAATAATTCAAGTCAGATTTCTATCATATAGATCAAGTAGTGCTTTGGTAGGTCAGCCACCTACGTCTTAGCCACCCCCCACCAAAGATTCCTGTTAGTAAAGAATTCTGATTGCCACTCTGGGATCCCATCATCTCCATTGAAATCAGGAAGCCCATCTCAAGGGCAGCATTACCCAACATCAACCTCAGCCTACAGAAAACAGCTACCTGCTGGGGCTCCGTCACTGATGCATTTCTCAATGCTTTAGTGAAGGAAACATTCCTTGGACCCTCTCAAGATGAGGAAAGACACTCAGGTTACACATGATAAATTACTCCATTATTCCTATCTCCCTAAGCCTTTAGAATCCTTCCTGAACATTATTCCAGAGAAATTCTATCAAGTCAACATCATTGAATATATTGCTGATCACAGGTTTCAGCCAGCCAACCAAGCAAACACAGCCACTCCCATCTGCTCAAACTCATACATTTGTTTCACCTAGCTTTTGCTGTATAACAAAACTTAGTGGCTTATTTTTATCACTTATGCTTTTATGATTTTGTAGGTTAGCAATTTGGGCTGGGCTCAGCTGGGGCACTTCTTCTTTACATGTTGTCAGCTGGGCTCACTCATGCGTCTGCAGTCAGTCTGGCAGTTTGACAGATTGGCTCTAGGATGCTGGTCTGAACTGACCTTACATGTCTTGGAGTTGGTGCTGGTTAATTGGGCCATGCATCTCCAGCAGGTTAGTCGAGGTTTCTTCAACATGGAAGCTGGTCCAAAACAGGAAAAAAGAGGCAAGCCCCAACATGCAAGGGCTTTTCAGGTTTCTGTTTGCATCATATTTGCTAAGGTCTCATTGGCCAAAACAAGTCAAACATCCATGCCAAAAAATTGGGGTGGGCATGATATACAGAGTGGCATGATATACAGAGGGCATGATATACAGAGTGGCATGATTCTCTGGGGGCTATTGTTGTAACGATTTACCATAGCATTAAGTCCAAAAATCTATAGAAAGTGCATTATATCAGGGCTACCTAAATTTGGCCCCAAGCCAATGTAATATTCTGTTCTCCTTGGCCTGATACCTTAGAATCCATCCTCTGTTGTATTAGATAGGTTTCTTCTGATATAAATTTAACGAAATCATGTTATTCTTTTGAAGTATAAGCTTTTTCCTCCTGAACAAGACTCTGCCCTTCTCCCCCTGAATCTGCTGGGATCTGACTCTAGGCTATGAGAGTTGGGAGCAAAAGAGTTTAAAATGAATAGGGATCTCCATGCAAGACAACTGCCTCATATATGGTCATTACAGGTTTTCAAGCAAAGGAAGACTAGTATCATCAAATAGGAAATGAGAGGCTCATTCCACTATCAAGGGAAGCTCAGGGATACATGGGGTATTCAAGATTCTCAGCTTCATCCAAGTCCACTCAATTGTTTCCATTCCTACTCTCACAGTCCTATCCCTTCCAAAATGCTGCCTAAACTTTGACATGTAAGATTTGGCCAGTCTGTGGATGCTTGGTTTGTGTCTGATTTTTTTAGACATGTCTGTCCTTTATGTAGAGGGAATAAGAGATACTCTTAGGGGCAAGCTTAGGAGCCCTCTGATGCTCTGAAGATGATTTGAGCTGAAAGATCTGCGCTTGTTATTTTCTTCCTGCAAGCACCATAGCACAGTCAGAAGTAGCCGTCTCACCTTACATTCCTTACACTCTTCTTCACAGCCATAATGATCACACGCAGCAGTTATTGATCTCCAAAAGCCAGCCTCCCAGTGGCCCTCAAACCTGGGAAGAATAGAAGATAATTTAATAAATCATGATGCCATTACATGCCATAAATTACCACTTCCCATTTTCCATTGGTGAAGAGCTCAGCTCTCAGTTCAAAGTGAATCAATCCAGAATCCTGGTTTGAAAGTCTGTTTCCTAGGACCACTCCTAGTATCAAATACTGTATCAGCCAGGGCTCAATAAGGAAAATAGGGTGTACTTAATATAAGGAATTGGTTATAAAAATATTAGAAAGCAGAAAGAGCAAAAAGTGATACCAAAGAAACCCAAATGTTAGAACTGCAGAGAACAGCTACCTTTCTACTGTCTGCTGCTACAGACACATTCAGGAACTGGAAATAAGAGGGAATTCTCCTCCTCCCACATTCCAGTCTCCTAGGATTTCCCATTTATTGAACAGGAAGCCAGCTGGCAAAGAAGGCTGATAAATGAGGTTTACTGAATCAAAGCCCAGAACAGAGTAGAGGAAGGTAGGCTTGGAACTAAGAACAAGTGGTAAATAAACAACCTGTTCCTGAATCAGAACTTATCTGGGTAATGGAGGTGTATTCCTTGAGAGAGGAAAATACAGAGATGATGAATTCCAATTAGACTGTAGCACAAGGAACTTTCTTAAACTTTGTGGCATCTCACCATGTAACAAGGGCCTATTATATATTTCTTGATTAATTGAAAAGGAAATAGCAACTGGGAACTGCTTTGGCCACGAGTTTTGGACAAAATTATTTTTAAATGCACTTTGTAGAAGAACTTATATCAGTTGTACCATTTGGTTACAAGTGAAAGAAAACCTGATGCAAACTGGCTTAAATTAAAAAGCAGAATGTGTCAGCTTATGTTAACTGAAGAGCCAAAGGTGCAGCTGGGCACAGGGGTCTAACAATGTCTTCAGGATCCAGGTTCTTTCCCCAATCTCTTCACACTGTTTCCTTTTTTGTTGACTCTACTTTCAAAAAACGTTTCCCTTCATGATCGCAAGTTGGTTGCAGTAGTTACTAAACCTTCCATGTTCAAATCCACAAGAAGAAAAAAAGCCATTTTTTCCAGCATTCACAGAAAATTCAAATATTAACTCTGGACAAGTTTATGTCATATGCCCTCTCCTAAACCAGTCACTGGAAGGACAAAAAAGAATATGTGAGTGATGTCTTAAGTCTGGAGCTCCACTCAGTACATATGAACTGAACGTAGGGAATGCAATATGTCCCCAAATTAGGAATGGCTGCTGGAGAGGAAACATCAATGTCCACTATCAAAGCCATTTATTTAATTAGTCAACAATTGATGAGCTCTTACTATCCACAAGGCTCTGGGGATTTAAGATGGCTAAATCATGGTCTTTATCTTCAAGGAGTTCACCACTATGCTGAGAAGACAAAGATGAATGTAACCCTGGTGTCTGCTAGATGTTGGGACAGATGCATAAGAATCCTAGTGATGTCCTTTGTGCTGAGATGTTGGAGTGCCCAAATATATCTGTGGGCTTTTCCTGGAATGTATAGCATAAGATGTCAGAAGCCTATTCTAAGAAAAGTGTTACTATCATATAAGACCTTTGAGGAAAAATACTTCCAAAACATCACATTTTCAGAAGTTGATCATCCTGCCTTTCCTGATGATATACTTCCTACATATATGGGATTTAGATGTGTTAAAATGCTGGGAAGGGTTTGGACTATATGTTCTTCCTTGGGTTGAGCTTGAAACATTAGATTAACCACATCATGGTGCCACTGGCCATCATGAGGTTAATTGTTGATCATTATAGATAACTTTCAAGCCATGTGCCAGACATTGTTCTATTTGCTTTACACGTATCACCTCAGTTAAACTTCATAATTCAATGAAATAGAGACAATTAATGTCTCTATTTTACCCGCAAGCAAACTAAAGCCCAGTGAAATTAAACAAATTGCTCATGTCACATAGCAGAGCAAGATCTTAAGATTCTGTAAGCCAGCCATGGTCCTAGACCTGTAACACAGTCAAGCTCTCATCATATGGTATTTTGTAATTACATATGTGTTTGGTTTCCTCCAAAAGCCTGCATCGTACCTAGGAACAGGAACTGGATTTTTATTCATTTATGTAGTCCCAGAACGCAATACAATATTGGCACATAGAAGATACTTAACAAATACTGTGGAATTGAGTTGAAGGCACATGCATGGAGTCTAGGAAAGAGAGGCCAATGTGGAAAAGTGTGATGGTGAATCCCAAGCACATCCAGCGGAAAGGGGTCCCTGTCCCTCCAGCACATGCATTGCTACCACCTGTCTGATCTATCCCTCCAGTGGTGATGGATGCATCCGATTCACATAGCTTGATAACATCAACCATTAAAATCATCCCAGCCACCATCCCCCCTTCCTACCCCATCCTGATTCTCTGGTTACTGAGCAAACTGATTATAATTTGACTTTTCATATAGATTCTCTACGGGAATAGAATGTTCTGAAGCAATTTCTGATCTGCCCATTAATAGTATTTCTTATTATAGAAAAGTCCTAGGAATTTGGTTAGCATGATCCAGTTTTTTAGTCTGATTCTGAGTGTACTGACAAAATCAGTTTTCTGGACCTTCAAGGTAAGACCTTGGTGATGCCAATAAGAAATTTTTTTCTGTAAGGATGCTTATGGTGGTCATCAGCTGCATCTTGTCTATAACTGTGTATTCTCAAAAGCAGGCTCCACTTAGGAGAAGCAAACTCAAAGACAGCAGCATGTTTTTTGCTCATTTCTGTTTGTTCTATAAAAATAGAATTCCATTTTAAAGCAGAACAGCTGCAAGAAGTACAGAGGAAGCAACTAATGCCTGAAATTTTGTGTTGTGCAGATTGAAGTGGAATATAATCAGGCTGCTTGGTCAAATCAGGCAACGTGCCAGTGTCTCAGTTTTCCTTGCTTTAAAATTCAAAAAATGAAAGGCTCAACTTACAGGTCATTTAAAATTTAAATCAAAACAAAACTTAAGTGGGCCTTTTAAATCATTACATTGGCAAAAGCTTTTTAAAATTATAACGCATAATGCTCCAGAGCACGTTAAATTGATAGTCTCATAAGTTGTTAGTGGTCAAATAAATCAGTACAATGTTTTTTGGAAGTTGATTTGTCTATAGAACAGAGGTCTTACAGTTTGTCATACCATTTGTTCGAGGAATTCTACAGTATGTAAATCTACTCTAATCTGAGAAAATAGTCAAAAAATATAGAAAAAGTTATAGACGTGGAGAGGTTCATTGTAAATATAAATATATAATTTTTAAAAAAGCTTTGCCATAACACTGAAAGAAAAAAGAAACATACAAAACTCGATACTTGCTTAGATTACTCTTAAGTTTTAAAAAAATGAACTCAAAAAAAAAGTGCTTGGATATATAGCAAGAATCATGTCAAGATTCATACTTTTACCCAAAAATACCATTCCAAGGATTTTCTTAAAGGAAATCCATAGACTAAAGTGAAATAGGTATTATATGAAAAAGTACATTACAGTGTTATCTATGGCCCCAAACTGGAACTAACCTGTCAAACAAAACAGAAGTGAATTAGTCATAGTGACTGGTATTTGCATTACAGACTAAATAGTAATCTAGTCATAAAAATGACAGTTATAAAGATTATATAGAAATATGAAATAATTATGATATAATTTTAAGTAGAAAAATAGTTTCTATATATTGAGTACTTACCATGAGCCTGTCACTATGTTGCTCATTTTATACACATTATCTCTTTTCGTGCTCACAGAACCTGAGGAGTAGGTAGAGTGCTATCCTCAGCGACAGAGAAGAAAATTGAGACAAAGTTGCTTAGTAATTTTCCCTAGATCACAGAGTTCATACAGTGGTATTCAAACCTAAGCTAACTGATATCAAAGCCATTTCTCCTTATCCAACATGCTATAAAAGCCCTAGACACCTGAAGATAATAAGCAAAGGTTAATATAAAATATATATGGAGAGAGAGAGAAAAAAATCAGAGTGGAGCAATAGTGTGGGTGGTCTTATAATAACTGTCTCCTTTCTATTACAATGTTAAGTCCAAACAAACAAAAAAGTAAATAAATCAAATTTTAAAAGTGAGAATGGTACAAAAGGCTGGAAAGAAGTATACTAAAGTATTAATAGGGTTTTGTTAAAGAGGTAGAGTTTGGTGTAATTTCCCTCCTTTCTCTATTTTACAAGATTTTTTGATAATGTATAGTACTTTTGTAAAATATTTTAAGTGCTCACTTCAGCAGCACATATGCTAAAATTGGAAAGATTCAGAGAAGGTTAGCATGGCCCCTGCACAAGGATGACACACAATTTCATGAAGCATTTCATATATAGATCGATATAGATATATATCGATATATATCTATATGTCCTCTGTGATATGGAATCCAGAGCTCTGTAAAGCTTATTGATCATTGATTCACTGTGATGTTCAGAAACAGCAGTGGTATTCCTGGCAGTATAAGTGTTATTAGGAATACAGTATATCTGTCATTCGTTTCAAAAATTCTGTGGGTTAATTTCCAGAGAGTCCTTTTCTATTTTTAAAGGTTTGAGAAGAAAATCTAAAAGCTCATGTTCCTTCCTTCTTTTTCTTCCCTCCTCACCTTTGCTTTCTTAACTGCAAAATTAGTATGGTGATAACAGTAACCCTCTCTGTTGATGTGATGAGTATGTGGGCAATTTTTATTTTCATTATATTCCTGTGTTTGAAAGGTTTTGAAAAACTTATTTAACAATTTTAACCTAAAAAATAATCTTTAAACTTAATGTTTTAAATTATTAAATTTAAATTGAATTCAAAAGATTTTTAGAATATTTTGAAATTTTAGAAATTCAGTGTTTATTGAAAATCCAAATGTGGCACAAATACCAAGTATAATGGTATTTTTGGAAAAATTCTTATATGCACGACTCGTGTTTTTCCTCTTTCTGGTACAAGCTTTCACCTGTGTTTTAAAGAGACTCTAAAGAGAAACTAAAAGGAAAGTTTACTAAGTGAAAGTTTGAGCAGGTTCTGGGGTTGCCAGCATACTGCCTGCTTCATTGAATGTCACATTGGCCTCTGCACACAACGCATGACTGGGCTGTGACAGAGCACATGACACACATGTGACAGGACGGGCTGCTCACGTCCTTTCCAAGTAATGCTCTGGGGAGTAGTCCTCAAGAACCACTCTCCTAAAAGCAGAAAATTCAGGGGTGGGGAGCAAGAGGGGTCTTTCCAAAAACACAAAAACTTTTCTGAGTGTTCTAAAAATGAAGAAAAGGAAAGAACAGTGAGTACTAGATGTTAAAATGTGGCATTTGAAAGCTGTTAGGGAAAATGCCAGGCTGACAGGCTCCAGCTATATCCCCCAGAGTCAAAATGAAAAGTTCAAGCCCAGGCTGACAGAGGCCCTACTTTTCTGAGTGTTCATCAGTGAGATGGGGAATTCATCTGACTACCCGGAAAGCATCTCCTCCCTTTCTGAGCTGCTGGAAGTTAAGGTTTAATCCCCAGGATCTATCAGATTCTGTCTTGGAAGTTTGAACCCCAGTCAGCATTGTATGAGATGTTGTGAGAGATACAAAGTCTATATTAGGTATGCTTCACCCTGGGGAATTTATAGGAAGTGGGAGGAATACATCACACACAGGAAAAGTTATGTAAAAAACAAGGCCACGTAAAATTGTCTTTCTAATTTTTAAAAAATTTTTATTGGAGTATAGTTGCTTTACAATGTTGTAGTAGTTTCTGCTGTACGGCAAAGTGAATCAGTTCTATGATACATATATCCCCTCTTTTTTAGATTTCCTTCCCATTTAGGTCACCACAGAGCACTGAGTAGAGTTCCCTGTGCTATACAGCAGGTTTTCATTAGTTATCTATTTTATACATAGTAGTGTATATATGTCAATTCCAATCTCCCAATTCATCCCACACCCACTCCCCCCCTTGATATCCATAAGTTTGTTCTCTACATCTGTGTCTATTTCTGCTTTGCAGATAAGTTCATCTATACCATTTTTCTAGATTCCACATATAAGCGATATTATATGATATTTGTTTTTCTCTTTCTGACATACTTCACTCTGTAATGAGTGGAACAGATTATAAGACAAAGGAATTCAGAGTGGGTGAAGGAATTCAGAGCTCCCATGGGAGGGAGAAGAACAAGAGACCGGGGTGGGGGGCGGTGATGAGAAATGCACAGGGCCTGGAGAATTTTCCATGATGGGTAGGGAGTAGCTAAGTCATGGGGGCAGGGATGATATTAAAAAACCACCAACTTGCTCAGCAGTGGCCCTGGCTGATCAGAGTGGATACTGGTCCAAATGCTGGAAAAGCATTCTGGAAGCTCCTTGCTGAGCCAGGAGTTACTTCTGTAGTTGTTAGATTGTGGGAATATCAGGGGGTTCCTGGAGGAGCAGGGAGTCCTGGGACATGGCCAGGGTGGTGCTGGGGCACTCAGGGTGCTTGAGGCAGTGGCTATTTTCTATTCATTTCTATCTGCTACAATGATGCAACCATACCTGTTAGTATCTGCTGAAAATCAGCCTTGAATGAGGGCAAATGGTATAACAAGAACATTTACAACTTGCTTTTGCATATGGTATTTCATTTGATCTACCTATCTCTCAGCCTATCTATCTATCTACCCATCTGTGTAACTAGCCATCTATCTGTGTCTCTCTGTCTGTGTATTTGTTAATCTGTCTTTCTGTCTGTCCATGAAAGAATGAAAACAAACTCAGTGTCCCTGGGTGCTGGACACTCAGCTGGGTGCCAAGTTGAGGAGCCTGTCCAGAGTTGCAATTGTCACACGGGCCTTTCATTTCTTTTACCACTGATTTAGTGTAAGCACTATACTAGTCACTAGGGATACAGAGATAGTAAAACATCATCCCTGTCCTCAAGGGGCTTGCAGGTCACAGAAACCCTCTTTCTAACCTTTTACACAGGTGATATCGTATGCAGAAAGAAGAGATGTCACAAGATGATTAAAATGGGGAAAGCAGCGTGGGTATGTGTGGGTGGAGCAGCCCATGAAGGGCCTTTACCCTGGTGATGATACCAACCCCTTTAGTCACTAAGGGGAGTGACCAGAACCTGCTGGTTTGGCCAATGGGGGGCACCAAACCAAGGGAGGGGAAAGTAATTCTGTAAGGACTGGAAGGAAGTCAAACACAACCTCTCAGCCAAGTGTTTGGGCCATGAATTTTTGCTGCAAGGTTTTATGTTTTCTGGAGGTCATTTACAGAATTAAGTAGGAGTCACCCTGGGCGATACTGGTAAGGGCGAAGAACTAGAATTCTCAGAAACTTTCTTTTGGAGCCTGAGACAGAAGAAGGCAGATGAGAGAAATAGCGTGCTGTGGTGGTGCTCAGACTTTTAACCTCAAAACACTGAAGGATAATTCAACACTCTCCATTAGTAACAGCAGCTGACTTGTGCAGATATTCACAACCATTAGGGGTACGTGGCAGAATACTGTGGAGAAGTGGGAAATGGGATGTAATTTCATAAAGTTGCCTAGTTGAGTCTATATGTCTATATTTACAACCAGCCTTGAGGCTCAGAAGTATAGGCCTGAGTTGAAGGCAGCTCTGCCACTAACCAGCTACATCATCAGAGGCAGTTCACGCTCTCTCAGCCTTAGTTTCTTCATAACTGGCAGCATTATTGAAGGGATTCAAGATAATAAACTAGGGACTTCCCTGGTGGTCCAGTGGCTAAGACTCTGCACTCCCAATGCAGGGGGCCCAGGTTCGATCCCTGGTCAGGGAACTAGATCCCACATGCTGCAACTAAGAGTTCTCATGTCGCGACTAAAGACCCCGCATGCCGCAACTAAGATCTGGTGCAGCCAAATAAATAAACATTTTTTAAAAAGATAATACACTAAAGTTCCTATCACAGTTAGTATAGAGCCAGAGCTTAATGAATGATTAGCTACTAGTATAAGTAATTTGTCTTAAAAGCTGTATTGGGGGATAACAGAGTCTGCTCAGCCAGCCATCATGCAGAAGTGAAAATCCTGGGATTTGCAGGAAATACGCTCTTAACAGTAAATGCCCTCTGTAATGAGGTATAGCAGCTTAGACTTGGGGGTAAATATTTCATGAAATGTTAATTGCTATAAAAAGAAATATGGGTGCAGAAATGGGGAGAAGATGCTATTTCAAAGCTAGCAGATTTTTTTTTAGTTGTTCTAGAAGGAAGATTTTAAATTTGCATTTGAGATTGATTATTTCAGGGTAAAAAGATTAATAATTTTTTTAATCACATAAATGTAAAACCAGTTCCTGATCTGGAACAGGAAGATTGAGACCATTCATTCCTTTATTCACTCAACAAATATTTATTGAGCCCTTGCTACATATATTACACAAGGTACTGTACATAAAAGGCACTGATTATGCAAAAAGGTTGTCTTTACTGTGAGGAGAATTGCAGCCCTGGACCTGTGTTTCCTTGGGGTCTGGGAAGAGGAGGCATGGTTAATGGACTCTTGTCTGTAGGAAACTTGATCCCTCCCACATGGCAGCAGGAAAGGCGCTGAGGGAGAGATACCCTTCCTTTGAGATGAGGGTAGGAGATGTTGTGGAGAGCCCAGTCTGTTATTTTTTTTTATGCATTGTCTTTTTCTTTCTCCTTCAGTAAAGTTATATTAATGTTGCAGTCTGTTCTCTGTTGTGGGGGATTATGAGATGGGATGTGCTTGGGGCTGCAGGTGGTTGACTGAAATAAGCATTCTTTGGGACTTCCCAGAAGTTTTGGGGGAGGAGAAGTCAGGGACTGGCTTTCTTGCAGTCATGCGAGAGAGGTGAAGCTCAGTTATTTGGGCATTAATTAGAGGTGTGATTCTTTGAAGGCAGGACACCACTGTTATACATTTGTCCTGTGGGCAGCTTGAATGATCCTCACAAAGCGACTGGACACACTCCCATGACAGCAAGCCACTGGGCACAGTTTCCAAGAACATCAGGCCAGAGCAGCTCACTCTCCACTAACTCAAATAGCATGAAACATGCAAATTACTTCACATGCTGCGGTACAAATGTCCTGAGCATGTGGACTAGAGATTGATAATCCAAGGCTATTCCTCTCCTATTCTTTCTTACCTACCATCCATGCTTCTCCCAAGCTCCCTCTTGGGCCCTGTTGCCCAAGTGAAAGCAAAGAAGCAATTAACACTTACAGAAATCTGCTATGCTAAACACTGCATGTGCTGTTCTGCATAAACTGTGTCATTTAACCCCTTACAACAATTGGCAAGATAGGTAAGATTATCCCCTTTCTCTGATGAGAAATGGAAGCTGAGAGTCCTATGTCCAAAGTAATACAACCAACAAGTAGGTAACAGTTCTGGGGTCCAAGTACAGGTTTATGTAACTACAAAGTTCTTTACACCAACCACAAAGGAAAATGTATTTTGGAGGCGAAACATAATTAAAAAGAAAAATGTATTGGGAGAAATGCTTTCTGCTTCCAAGCAAACGTAAGTAATTGCCCATCAGTGGACACTGACCTACAGTTGTAACTGAAACCCGAGATGCAGAGGGCCCAGGTTCAGACGGTTCCTCACCACTTAGAAAACTGTCACAGAGGAAAAAGAAGTGGTGAAAGGCAGTTTTCAGACAGATCATGACAAAGTCGACTAAGTTTTCTTGGGTGATAGGAGTAAAGAGGCCATATCTATCTGTCCTGGGGAATCAAACAGTTGCCTAGAACATTAGTATAAATGTGTTGTTTAAAACACAAGTTGTTTTATACATCTGGCCCCAAAATTTAAGCTTAAAAAAATCCCTCATTCATGCAAAATCATGTTGACATATAAAGGCACATCTGTGCTCTACAGTTTGATCATTCATAGCCCTCTTATAAAGCACTGACCACACAAGCCTTCGCAGACCAGTAACAGTTGGTGGGTGGGCACAGATGCACGGATCACACTTTGACAGCACTGATACTTTCACTTTCAGTTACAACAGCCTTACCATGGGTTACTTCTAAGAAAAATGTAACCATTTGAACCTCAACACGGTCTCCATGTACCAAATAATTGCAAATTGTTTCTTCTTTCTCTTTTTGCCTTTTTTTTTTTTTTTTAGTTTCTGCTTTATAACAAAGTGAATCATTCATACATATACATCTGTTCCCACATCCCTTCCCTCATGCATCTCCCTCCCTCCCACTCTCCCCATCCCACCCCTCCAGGCGGTCACAAAGCACCGAGCTGATCTCCCTGTGCTCTGTGGCTGCTTCCCACTATCTATCTACCTTACGTTTGGTAGTGTATATATGTCCATGCCTCTCTTTCGCTTTGTCACAGCTTACCCTTCCCCCTCCCCATATCCTCAAGTCCATTCTCAAGTAGGTCTGTGTCTTTATTCCCATTTTACCCCTAGGTTCTTCATGACATTTTTTTTTAATTCCATATATATGTGTTAGCATATGGTATTTGTCTTTCTCTTTCTGACTTACTTCACTCTGTACAAAAACAGAAAGATAGATCAATGAAACAGGATAGAAAGCCCAGAGATAAACCCACGCAAATATGGTCAACTTATCTTTGATAAAGGAGGCAGGAATGTACAGTGGAGAAAGGACAACCTCTTCAATAAGTGGTGCTGGGAAAACTGGACAGGGACATGTAAAAGTATGAGATTAGATCATTCCCTAACACCATACACAAAAATAAGCTCAAAATGGATTAAAGACCTAAATGTAAGGCCAGAAACTATCAAACTCTTAGAGGAAAACGTAGGCAGAACACTCTAGGACATAAATCACAGCAAGATCCTTTTGGACCCACCTCCTAGAGAAATGGAAATAAAAACAAAGATAAACAAATGGGACCTAATGAAACTTCAAAGCTTTTGCACAGCAAAGGAAACCATAAACAAGACCAAAAGACAACCCTCAGAATGGGAGAAAATATTTGCAAATGAAGCAACTGACAAAGGATTAATCTCCAAAATTTATAAACAGCTCATGCAGCTCAATAGCAAAAAAACAAACAACCCAATCCAAAAATGGGCAGAAGACTTAAATAGGCATTTCTCCAAAGAAGATATACAGACTGCCAACAAACACATGAAAGAATGCTCAACATCATTAATCATTAGAGAAATGCAAATCAAAACTACAATGAGATATCATCTCACACCAGTCAGAATGGCCATCATCAAGAAATCTAGAAACAATAAATGGTGGCGAGGGTGTGGAGAAAAGGGAACACTCTTGCACTGCTGGTGGGAATGTGAATTGGTACAGCCACTATGGAGAACAGTATGGAGGTTCCTTAAAAAACTACAAATGGAACTACCATATGACCCAGCAATCCCACTACTGGGCATATACCCTGAGAAAACCATAATTCAAAAAGAGACATGTACCAAAATGTTCACTGCAGCTCTATTCACAATAGCCCGGAGCTGGAAACAACCTAAGTGTCCATCATCAGATGAATGGATAAAGAAGATGTGGCACATATATACAATGGAATATTACTCGGCCATAAAAAGAAACGAAACTGAGCTATTTGTAATGAGGTGCCTTTTTTTTTTTAACTCAAGCAACCCATGGGGCTGCTTAAAGCAGTCTTAAGTTCCTGTAGACTTTCTGAAGGAAATGAGAGGCATTAGGAGGTCTAGATTATATTTTCTTGCCGGTGATTGCTGTATAAATCTGAGTAAGACTCGTTATTTTTATCATCTCAGAGATTAAAGTTGCCTCTGGCAGCACAAGGGTAGAATCTCGATGTTTGCATGTTTCTTCCCCTGTTTTTCTCCTCTCCTGATCCTGCACCCACACATAGAGAAAACACATAAGCAAAGCCACTTACTCATGGAAAGCATCTAAACTGGTCTTCTTACAGTCTTACTGTGGAATCTGTTTTAAAAACCAAACCAGACACCACCATACCACCCCTTTTACCTTTCCTTTGTCATCCCTGTTTTGTGGGAACATGGTTTTCGATCACAGAATGATGACACTATTACCTTATGGGGTTTCTATGATGAATTCCCAGAAAGAGTTTGGGGAAGAAGTGTTATTTCTGTTTTGCTTCCCCTACCCCAAAGTTCCCTTCTGTGCACCTCAAACTCTTCAACCTACTCTTCTTTTGAGGGGAAATCAGTGGCTCATAGGGATATACCCCAACTCTGACCTCAGTGTCTTACCAAAACCAGAGCCAGTCCCTCACTCAGTCAAGTCCAATAATGATCTTCCACAGATGCTGAAGCCCCACTTGAACCTGGATGTTTTCCCCCTCTTGGAGAAAAAGAATCAGGAAAGCCACAGGCAGAGGGTTAAGCAGAGAACAGAAACCCCAGAGCCTTCCAGCTTCAACTGTTCCTACTGTCCTGATGAACCACCTGGGGCTGGAGAGGAAGAAGATCTAGCACAGGGAAGAGAGTGGCTTTTAGAGGATTGGGGAAGGGGTCTCTTGGGATCTTTCAAGAGATCTGAAAGTGTGTAGAAAGCCCTGCAGTTACCAGGAAAATGCAGATATCAGTGCCTGACAAACAATAGGTGCTCAATATATACACTAAGTAATTGAATGGTTGAATGAATAAATAGGCAAAAGGGAAGAAGCAGAAGAGAAGAGGTAAAGCAGTGCTTCATATATGACTTTCACCTGCCTTTCTTCCTGAGATCTTTTTTACAGTTGTTTTTGTTTTTCCCAGTTGCTCCAGAATGATGCTCAGGCACCACCTCCAGGCTGAAGGCTTCTTCATCATTTCACCTTTCCAACCTTAGTGACTGCTAGACCATGAGTTCTACACCTCTCAAGCAGAGGCTTAAGATAAGCAAACCTGGATAGTAAGGAATAAGAGAGGAAAGGGAAGGGCAAGCAGAGGAATCTGCCTTTTCTTTCTTCTGTTTTAATTTGCTGGTGGTTATAAGGTTAACTTTCTTGGGCCTCTGTTTTCCTTAACTCTGAATTATAGGTATTGTCACTGAGACACCCTGAAGGTAGATCTATTGATGGTAGATTTGTGAAAACATAAGGAAAACACCATGTTTGGTCATATCTAGAGAATATGCCTTTGAAGCAAACCCTTAGTTCTCATCAGCTCTCACCTAAACCACTGTTATTCAGACTTTAATGTGCACATGAACCACATTGTTAAATATTAAGCTTATTGCAATGCAGGTTCAGATTCAGTAGGTCTTGGTGGGGCCCAAGATTCTGCACTTCTAAAAGTTGCCTGGTAATGCCAAAGCTGCCCTGCAGAGGAGTCTAGAACTTTGAGTAGCAAGGACCTAGACAATTGCTACAGTGTCGTCCAGCTTCAGTTCTTGCCAAATCTCTCCCAGCCTCATCACCCGACTCGGCACTGTGCCATCATCAATGACTTGCAGAGCTTCAGGCGCGCCATGCTCTTCAAACCTACGTGGCTTTGTACATCTTCCCTCTGCCCTTCACCCCCCTTCACTGGATGAGCTTCTCCGTGTCTCAGCTCACATGTAAGCTCTTCTATGAAAATTCTCCCGGCTCCCCATCCTACCAGATGGCCATGCCCTCTCTCCTTTGTGCTCATCACACTGTACTATAATATGCTGTCTCCACGTCCAGGGCTATCACATAGGGTTGCTCAGGTTGTGTGCAGGGACAAGGGCCCCTGGTCAAGGCGGCAAGAGGCGCTTGAAATCCATCCTGTTCTCCACTTGCCCATTAGTGGAGCCCTGGTGCAGAGCTGCCTCCACCAAGAGGGAGGGATGACCTCTTCTAATTCACACATGGCACCATATGGGCTGATTTTCTGTCTTTTCTACCGGATGTGGGGTCCTTGAGAAAGGAATCAAATCTCATTCATCTTTATGTTTTTATCTGCTAGCGTAGTGCCTGTCACTATTCAGTGTTCAATGAAATGTTTGTTGAATGGATAAATGATGAGAAAAAGAAATGAGCTACTGAAAGCAATGCACAGACAATAATTTCATTCAATTCTAAAGGTAAATTAACTGAATTGTAAGCAGGAGGTCTGGATTTTGCTAATGTGCTGCTAAAAAGGCAAGGTCTTCAAAACCCCATTTTACTAAAAGGATTATAGTAAGTTTTAGTGAAAAGATGTAAAGGCTACAGTCAGGACCTTTAGAAGACTCATCAGTACCAGCAAAGACATAGGCTGCCTAGAATCAATACTAAATTGTCATGTCTTTTCAGATCTAGGGGAGGACGAGGGAGATTCTGAGGATATTATTTGGTCATAAGATTTAGAGGCTACTAAAATCAGCAAAAAGGTCCTGAGAGCAAGAAGAGGTGATGACAAAACCATGTATTTACATAGAAGGGCTGAAGTCAGAAACAAAACAGAGAATGTGTTGGATTGTGAAAATGAGGATCCCACAACTGCTAAGGGCCTGGGCTTTGTTGAGAAAGGCACATCCCAGACGAAAAAGCGTCTTGATACAAATCTTTAAAATGGGGTTTGTTTGATCTTCTTTGCATGAGTTCCTCAGGTGTTTCCCAAGAGAGTCTCTCTGACAAGACTGTAAGCTCCCAGAAGTTGACACCAACGCTTAGACACCTTTTATCTTCCTGAGAGTGTGTGATGCTCCATGAAATGAAGTAGGTGCTGAATTTGCAGGGAGTTTACAGCTGTCACTGACGATGAAATAAGCAAGCACAAAGTGCTAATCATCCTCAGCCGAAATATCCAGAATTTCACCTCAGCACTGAGAAAGAGATTCCTTTGAGAAATGTCCTGATATGTTGCGAAAACGCAACCTGGGCTTTGCCTTCTTACATGATCTTATTCTCATTAAGGCCAATTTCCGAAGATACAGCTGTGGTTCTGCAGTAAGGGGAACTGAGAATCTTGAATACTGTATTCTACCACATGACTTCAGGATAAAATGTTATTCAAAACAAAACCTAATTTAAACACACACACACACACACACACACACACACACACAAAGTAGGCTAAGATCACCAGACTTCCATCTACCTCTTACCAAAATTTAATCCCAGATCTCCAGGAAACAATTGGGAGGCATTTGAGAGCATTTGGGGCCTTATCTTTTCATCTAAGGGACCAGCATTTGTGACCAGGGTGATAAGGAGTCATTATCAAAAAGAATAGAGATGAAGTCTTTCTGACACATCATCATCATGAGACTTACCATTGATAACTGCCCAGGACCCATGGACTATGCTGGAGTCAAGAATTGGGTAATTGCAAAGTTTCCTCTTTTTAGAGCAATAAAAAGTGCTGACTTCATGCCCTAATTCCCTGGGTCATTTCTAGAAGAAAGGCAAGCTAGTTAATTTTTTTTTCGTAAGAAAATAGGCCAAATATCAAATACTCATTTTTAAAAGGCTTTCAATTCTTAAAAAATGCATTCTCATTTTAGAAAAAATTTTAAAGCATAAGAGAAGCCACCCCCCCCAAAAAAAAGCGTCCCTCCAATTGCCACCAACTAGCACAACCTTACCAAAAGCTTACTGTAGCTTTTCAAGCCATAGAGAAAATCGACACATGAAAACTGTGTTCATACGTTCACTAAATGAACCAAATGCAGGCTATGTTCCTACACTCTGAGGATCAGTGGAATTGTGCAAGTAAAATAATCTGGAAATCTTAATGTCAAATTCAAAAATTAAGAAAATATGTGAATATTGATCACTTCTTTCAATGGATGCGAGTGCAGATTTCCTGATCTGTCACATGGCTTTTTTTTTTTAACCAAACAGGAAAGGTTTTGACATCCTTGTTTGCTGTTTCTGCATCTCGGAGAAAAGCTGAAAGCACCTTCTCAGATACTGGCTGGCACACACAAAAAAACATTCAGGAAAGTTAGAGAAATCCCAGAATGTTATTTATCAAGCAATTCAGATATATCCTTCTGAAAAAGATTAACTCTGGAAATTTTATTACTTAGAATGTCACTTATAAGATATTACATTTCTTCTGTGTCCATAACATTTTTTACTTCTTTTTCTTTAACTAGAGTATAATTGCTTTACAATGTTGTGTTAGTTTCTGCTGTACAACGAAGTGAATCAGCTGTATGTATACATATATATCCCTTCCCTCTTGGACCTCCCTCCCCCCCACCCCCCGATCCCACCCATCCAGGCCATCACAGAGCACTGAGCTGAGATTCCTGTGCTATACCACAGGTTCCCACTAACTATCTATTTTACACGTGGTAGTGTACATTTTTACTTCTTATATAGCTCTTTTTTCTTAGCTCCTTTACCTGGTTCTCAGAAGAAATCTGAAGTGATCTGACTCCTTTGGATACCACATGGTAGGCTGCTAAATATCTTACTCAATGATATGGAATTGCTTTCAAGCTGAGTCCTGAAGCTGTAAGCTTCAAACTTTTATTTAAGCACCAAAAATGTTTGGGTCATTATGTATGGCTTGGCATATAAAATAACTGCAACAATAACAGTCACAAAGATCTTACCATGTGTCAGGAAATATTCTTTGTGTTTTACAACTACTACTAACTTATTTAAGCTTCATAATAAAATCCTCACATTCATCCTATGAGCTAGATACTATTATTATTCCCATTTTACATAAGAGGAACAGAAAGCGATTTGCCCAGGGTCAAAGAGCTGTTAAGTGGCAAAGCCATGATAGGAACCTGGCCGTCTGTCTTAGAGTCCACACCTCTAATCCCTATACTTGATTGTCTCAACTAGCAGTCTACTCCCCCCAGTTGGAAAATTACATTGACTCGTTCTAGCCACCCTCCTCCAACATTATACCCACTTGAGTAACTGAACGCCAAGTTCAATAAAGCTGCATTCTCTAACAACCCCCTTTCCCAAGGTCCACAGGAGGAGCTGGCTATTTGCCCGTGAAGCCTGTTCACTCCCAATCTGAAGAGGCTTAATGGAGACTAACTCTGTCTACGCTACTGGAGGGAGGAAGGTGAGTTTTCTTGTTCATTTAGCATGAAAAGTCTCTTAAATTGAGGCGTTTCCTTCCCCTTCCATCTGCTGCTGCCAGCTACAGGTGAGAAGGTCTCCTGGGTATCAGTTTCAAACGACCTGCCTCAAATAAAGACAGGTCATCTGCTCCCAGAAAAGGCAGCAACTTCTCATCTCAGCTTTACTGCTAACTGCAGGTTTCATCTACAGGAAGAGTTTAAGGGAAATGAGCAGGAATTATAAAAACTTTGCTAGTTGGTGACGCAGATAAACCTCATCAGCTTTCATTGTCTCAGCTGGGAGTGCAACCAACATGATTAAAGCCAAGAAAGAAACCCTCAAGTTATCATATTAACAATTCCGTTCTTTAGATGAGACAACATAAAACCTTGGGAGGGTAGAACTAGAACTTAAGTTCAACATCATACCCCACATTTTACAGATAAGGGAACTGAGACTCATAGGGGACTCCTGGCGTACTCATGATAACACAACTAATTTGTGACTTAAAAATATATTACCTTTTTGGATTATTTTCTTTTTTAAAAAAAGAAAAGAATAGGAATTAATCAGCCTCTCTGGCCTTCTAGAAATGGCTCATAGCATAAGGCTCATGACACAAAGTCAGAATTTTATTGCCTTACACAGAGGAAATTGCAATTACTACCCCCAATTCCCAAAATGGGTCATTCTAGGCCCTAGGGCTTACATATTGGTGTGAAAATGGAGAAGTGTCTGGTCTTTGGTCTCTTAGCTACTGTGCCTCTCACTATCCATTGCTGGCTGGTCCTTTAGCATCTGTTGGGTCTTTTGCCCTTGGCAGGATACAGAGATGCTCCCACAGTGTTTCTCTATTTTGATCACAGGTCTGCTGTAAGGGATTCTTGCCACTGCTCTTGGGGCCAAAGTGCTCAGGGCAGGCTACCACAGGCATCCATCCAAGCTTCCCCCACCAGAGGTCTCATCCTCTATGGAGTAATGTGCAAAATTGCAATCAGATCCCCAGCTCTTTATAGAGCCTACTGCAAATCTCTTCCTCCCAGTTCCCTATCCATGCCAGTCTCATGCATTCTCCCTTCTCCTAAGGGTCAAGCCACTTCCTTTCCCCTCCTCCTGCAAAACTCCAGTTCTTACCATCCCAGAGGCTTTCTAAAGCAAGGGTTATAATGCATCCCTGAGACTCGGAAGCCCTGACCTCCTAGAACGGAAAGCAAGATCCCTGTCATCGTGAACAAATTATTTGTGTATGTTTAATGTCTGACTCTCTCTCCAGACTATAAATTCCATGAATTAAGGATTAGGATTAGGTTAAAGTTAGAGATTTAGGATCCTTCTGTCTTGTTCACTTTTGCATCCCCTCTGCCAGCTCAAGGCCTGGTAAATAATGGTCATTCAATACATATTTTCAGAGGGAAGAAAGGGAGGGACCAAGGAAGGGAGGGAGAGAAGGGAAAGAGAGAGGGAGAAGGCTGATTACAGCGGCCCACTGAAATAACAAGAGCCTGATTTAAGGTAGTCTCAGAGAACATAGAGAGGAAGGGGTGGGAATGAAGTTGAAAACTATTAAGAAGAAATAATTTATAGGGTTTGATAACAAATTTGCCATGAAATATGTGAAGTACAGCAGTCATAGATGATTCTGAGATTTTTTAAATTGACTTACATAAATGTGCTGTGGGACTGTGAGAGAAAGACTGGGTTGGTTTTGTTGGTAAGAGTGGAGGTTGGTGGAGGGCTTGTGAACAGTGAGTCTAGTTTGGAAACTGTAAGGTGTCTGGGGAGGATGTCCAGTAGGCAGATAAACCTGTGTGTCTCACTGTTTTAAGTACATGTGAACAGGAAAACCAAAATCAACTTGTGAGGTGGGCAAAGTTATCTTTACAAAGTCCCTTCTCTTTTAAGACCCATTTCAGGCCCCAAGTTCCCTAATTTTTTGCCTATGTTTCTTCATCTATGTCTGCTTTTAAGAAGTGATCTGATAATCTCAGTTTAGTAGATAAACTATTGATGAGACACAATGAGTTAGCCCTCTCACGTTGTACTGGGAGCATTGCCTCAAACCAAAGGAATGATAATAACACCACTACTAAGAGCCAGTGCTTATGTGGCTCTTAGTATATGCCAGGCACTGTACCAAGCACTTCATGCTCTCAGCAACACCATGAGGTAGGAACTGTTTTAGAGATGAGAAACTGATACACCGAGAGGCTAAGTGACTTGTCCAAGGTTGCACAGCCTACTAGTAAGGAAGCAGGAAACATACCCTGGTGCTGTGGCTCTGGAGTCTATTCTTGTATAAGGGTGGAAATTTAAAAGAGTGGAAATGTGCAGTAAATTTTGTGGGGGGGGACCCTAGCAGTATTCAGAGCCCATTGTGCAGGTCACTGCAGTTTCACCCTATAAACTGATGACCATGATGACACGGGCTCTGCCAAGAATTAACCTTAGACAATGTACTTAATCTCTTTCAGTTTCATTTTCCTCATGGACAAAATAAGGAGAAATGGCCCATGTAAAAGGTTATTCCTTATAGCAGCACTTGTAATAGCAGATAACTGGAAACAACCTAAATGTCTATTGAGAGGAGACTGGCTATAAAAGGATTGTACGCCTATAAAATGGAATATAATGCAGCCATAAAAGAGTGAGGTAGAGCTCTATATGCTGTTTAGAGTGATTTCTAGGATATATTGTTATAGAACTGGGTATAGAGTATGCTACAATTTGAGTAAATAAGAATGATAGGAATATAGATACATTCTTTTAAGCTTGTATGTGCATACATACAGGAACCCTATAGAACTGGTTGCTTCAGCAGAACTGTGCAGATGGGGAACAGAGATGTGAGGAGGAAGCCTGTACCAGTTAGGGTACCAGCAGGAGTACACGACACACTCAAAAGTGTAATTAAAGGGAGTTTAATGAAAGAATGATTTGCAACAGTGTGGACAGGGGTAAGCACCCAACAAAGGATGGTGATGTGTCCACCATTGGGCTAGCTACAGAGCGGAGTCATTACCATGCCTGGGCCCTATGGGATAAGGGGAATTAGTGGTTACCTGAACCCAGAGAGAGAACTGTAGGTGTAGAAGGAGCCACTGGACAGCAGACACAGCCTTCCCCAGATGAACCCACAGCCCAGCAGGGAAGGAGCTGGGGTTTAAATAAAGACCCTGACCCCATTCTTCTCCTGCCCTCCGATCTCTTGCCAGTGCTGCCCCAGGGAAAACCCTACCAGAAGCCTGAGGGCAGAGGACACTGTAAGTGTACCCTTAGAGAAGAACCTCTTGGGGCCCAAGGCAGGTGGCAGTGGATCTGGAGGGAAGAGACTATCCACCACAGAAACTGCGTGCATAGCCTTTACCTTGTACATTTAGAACTATGTGAATATATAACTTATTTGAAAAGTAATAAATTTTGCACACACAAAAAATAAAAATTAAACGTAAAATGAGGGACTAGAGCAGATGGTTGCAAAGTCTCTCCCCCTCTCCAAATTCTACCTATTTCTTTGACGTGTGACTTTTTCATCTAATCACAATCCATGGCTCCACCTAGTGTCAAAGCAATGTTTCACTGAGTTCAGAGCACAGACTCATTCAGGAGGAATTCCAGGGCAGAAATGCTCTCTGCTCCAAATCACTTGTGTGTGTAAGCAGTTTTCATTGTGAATTATACCCACGTGGTGAATGATCTTATCCCCTAAAAGTAGAAAATAATTATTTTGAAACACAGAACATTTGTTGTTTTTTCTTTTAAAGAGATAGTGAACCTTGACTTAAATTCAATTTTGAACTAAATAGTTAAGATTTTTTCCCCCCATATTTCAAACTGTTAAATACACTTAGAGGTAAACAGCATGTGATCTAAGATAGTAAATCTTCCATAGCCCACTTTTGAGCTTGTCACTCCTCCGTTCATATGTCCTTAACACAGCAGTTCTCAACCCTGGCTATAGAAAATATCCCTTGGGGAGTTTTAGGAAGCTCCTACTGGAGATTCCAATTTAATTGGTCTGAGGTGGGACTCAGGCATTAATTCTTTTTTTTTCAAGATCACCAGTGTGTGTCATGGGCCGCCAGGGCTGGGAGTCCCTGATTTAATGATTCATTGCTGCCTATGAGGTGTATTTCCCTCACTACTTAGAATGTGCTCCTTTCACTTTAGACAAATTAGGTCACTTGTAAGACAATTTTCCACTCTCCATGCCTTGCTCATGCTACATCCTCTACACTGCTCAGGCCTTGAATGTTTTGCTCCTGCCCCCCTACCACCACCGCTCCCACCACCTGCATCTCAACTGCCATAGTTTTACCTATTATTCCTGACCCTGCTTAAGGGCTACCTCCTACAAGAATTCCCCTGCCCCTCATTCCCAAACAGATGTTTCTTCCTCTTTTGAATCCCTGAAGATTTTAAAAATAACTTCTATGATCTTTTTTTTCCTTAATAGAAAACTAACACATTTATAGAATATTCTTTTTTCTTATCAAACTGACAATAATAAAAAAGTCTGATACAGGACTTCCCTGGTGGTCCAGTGATTAAGACTCCACACTTCCAATCTGGGGTGTGGGGAGGGGGCGGAGGTGTGCGGGTTTGATCCCTGGTGGGGGAACTAAGATCCCACATGCTGTGCTGTGTGGCCAAAAAAAAAATTTTTTTTAATTATTTAAAAATTTTTTTAAAAGTCTGATACAGTAGTATCCTCTTATCCATGGTTTCGCTTTCCTTGCTTTCAATTACGTGTAGTCAACCACAGTCTGAAAATATTAAATGGAAAAATCCAGAAATAAACAATTGATAAGTTTTAAATTATACACCCTTCTGAATAGTGTGATGAAACCTTGTACCACCCTCTCCATCCCACCTGGAACATGGATCATCCCTTTGTCCAGCATATCACCCCAAATAAAATGCTAATTTTTAAAAACCCAAGAGTTCATTTTAAAAAGATAAAATATCGTAAACAATTTGGGTTTATCCAGAAATGCAAGGGTAGTTAAACATTAGAAAATAAACAAATATAATTCACTACATTAACAGATTAAAGGAGAAAGAACATATGATCATCCAAAATATGCAGCAAACAATATTCCTAATGATGAAAAACTGAGAAACAGACCCTAAAAATTCAGGAACAGGTCCATTTACTTCTATTCAGTATTATACTGGATTTCCTAAATGCAGTAAGACAAGAAAAAGAAATAACAAACCACAAAGATAGGAGAAGCAGTACCTGGTAGAAGTATTGGAATGGTCTTTTTTCATAAAGATATAGTCGTTTACATTCCAATGAATCTACAGGCAAATTATTAATAATAATAGCAGAGCTCAGCAACATGGCTGAATAGAAGACCAATACACAAAATCAAATATATTTCTAAGCACTGGCAACAAAGAGTTAGAAAATACAATTTTGAAAAAAAATGCAGTTTGCCATAACAATAAAAAAATATAAGCTACCTAATGAAAGTTGTATAAGGCCTATATGGACTAAATTCCAAAACTCTATTTGATGAACATCAAGGAAGACCTATCACAGAATGCATGGTGGAATATGTTCAATTGGAAGACTCTATTGTAAATTTGCCAGTTCTCCCCAATTTGATCTATAGATTCAATGTAATCTAATTCCAAATCCCAATGGGATTCCTCCTCCCCACCAAAAAAAAAATAGATAAGCTGATTCTAAAATTTGGACAGATAAACAAATTTCAATATGTAACTAAGACTCTTTTGGAGAAGAATTAGGTAGGAGGACTTGTCCTACCAGGTTTCTAGATTTTAATTATAAAGTTACAAGAATGAAGAGAGTGTGGTACTGATGCTGCAATAGAGAAGTGGATTAATGGAATAGTGGAGATTCCAGAAACAGATCCACATATTTGTGGACATAATATGTAAGAGAAGTGGTATTGTACGTACTGTGGAAAGGGAGAATTAGTCAATAAGTGGTGCTGGGGAAATACAGGGAAAGAAGCAAAATCAGATTCCTACCCCACAGGTACATTGGAAATCAATTCTAGGTGTATTAAAGACTTGGATGGGAAAGCTGATATTTTTAAACATCTAAAAGGAAAATATAGAATAGTATTTTTATATCTTTGGGGTAGAGAAGAATTTCTTAAACAAAACACACACAAAATCTTATCCAAAACTGAAAAGATTGACAAACTTGACTCTACTAAAATTAGGGATTTCTGTTCTTCAAAAGGCCTCACAAAAGAATTTGCAGACAAGCCACAAACCAAGAGTAGATATTTGCAACATATATAACTAGTGCTGTGCTTGTAAATGTCTTAAAACTAGCTTTCCAAGGGAAAAAACCATGATTTGTAGTGTTTGATGATTACCATGGAGGAAATAATCCCACCATGGCTTATTTCAAGCTATCAACATGATGTCACTACACACAGTTTGGAAGAGAAGCACAAAATCACTCTCGTGAGACTGTATAAGCCAGCTCCAGCACACCACAGCATATTACCCTAAAAGATTTGTTTCCAGAATGTATAAAGAACTCTTTCTGTATATCAATAATTAAACATCAGTGCCATACAAAAATGAGTAAAAAAAAAAGAGAGAAAAACAAATACCATATGCTAACACATATATATGGAATCTAAAAAAAAAAAAAGGTTCTGAAGAACCAAAGGTGCAGATGTAGAGAATGGACTTGAGGACACGGAGAGGCGGGAAGGGTAAGCTGGGACTTAGTGAGAGAGTGGCATGGACATATATACACTACCAAATGTAAAATAGATAGCTAGTGAGAAGCAGCCACGTAGCACAGGGAGATCAGCTTGGTGCTTTGTGACCACCTAGAGGTGTGGGATAGGGAGGGTGGGAGGGAGATGCAAGAGGGAGGAGATATGGGGATATATGTATATGTATAGCTGATTCACCTTGTTATAAAACAGAAACGAACACACCATTGTAAAGCAATTATACTCCAATAAAGATGTTAAAAGAAAAAAAAGAAAAATGAGTAAAAGACATGAATAGTTGTTTTACAGAAGAGAAAATGTGGAGAATAGAAATATACAAAGATTCTCCACCTTCATTAGTAATCATATTAAGATTAAACATTAATCTTAATGTTAATTAAGATTTCAATAAGAAACCATATTATACTCTACAGGTGGGTATAACTATACTAAGTAATTGCAAAGACTTGGATCAAGAGGAGCTCTTAAACAATGCTGGTGTGAGTATAAACTGGCACAACTACTCAAGAATAAAATTCAGTACTAGCTTATAGGTTGAATATTTGAATGCCCTACAGTCCAGAAATATGTACTCTTAGGTATCTATGATAGAGGAATTCTTGCACAAGTGTACCAGAAAACACAAACATGAATGTTCATAGTGGCATTTTTATAATAGTAAAAAAAAAAAAAATTTCCACCCAAATGTGTCAGTCAGGGTTTGTTCAGAGAAGCAGAACCACTGTGAGAAATGAACACAATAAAGGATTTATTATAGTGAGTTGACTGTATGCAATTACGGAAGCTGGTTGTACCGTCTATGTGAGGCTGCTGTTCCTGTGTCTGATGCTGGAGCTAAAGTGCGCAGGACAGGAAGTCAGGATGTGAAGTGGGGGAAGCAAGGACACACTGGAACCCACAAGGATGGACTGGAATCTGCACTAATCTCTCCCCACTCCTAAATCCCTGGTGCCATTCACCGTGGCCACACACCTTACCCATGAGTTAGAGAAGCTTAGCAGACAATTTGAAAGGAGTTGGGTGAGCTATAGGCCTGCAGGGACAACCTCAGTGCAAGGAAATAGGGCCACTCCTTCACTGCCACTTCTATACTGGGCACAAAATGTCTCTTGTCTTTTCACATAAGTCTAAGAGGCCCAGAGAAATGAAGTGACTCGTAACCTAGAAGCCTATTTTTAAGAAATATCCTTATGCATCTGAAACTCTTCTCAAGACAGCTCATGTCAGTATATTTTGGATCTGAGTACATGCTATTCCTCCTCTCCAAAAGACATTCCTGACGCGTATACTTGTGCCTGTTGCCTCTCATGATACCATATAAGCAGGTTTAGGTAGCTTTGCAATAACAGATCTATTGATACTTACTAGTCTCCAAAGGAAGTTCCTCATTCCACTGTAAATACATGTCATCTTAGGACTTATTTCCTCCTGAATCTTTTTAACATAATCTTATCTAAATTTGAGCACTGCATCCAAATGTGCATTTTATTTAAATGTGAATTGCTGACTTTGAGCTAAGGACAAGTTTTCAATCCTCTATCCAAATCTGGTACCAAATTATCCATGGTTACTCTGCGACTACTAATCTAGGGGGGAAAAAAAACAGTTTGGCAGAAGAGGATAAGTAAGTTCCCAACCTTCATTTCTCTATTCTTAAAGACTTCCAGAATGAAGTTTAAACCCATTACCAAAACATAGCATCAGGGACTTCCCTGGTGGCGCAGTGGTTAAGAATCCGCCTGCCAACACAGGAAACACGGGTTCGATCCCTGGTGCGGAAAAATCCCATGTGCCGCGGAGCAACTAAGTGCATGTGCCGCAACTGCTGAAGCCCTTGTACTTAGAGCCCGTGCTCCGCATCAAGATGAAGCCTCCTCAGTGAGAAGATGGCACACCACAATGAAGAGTAGCCCCCGCTCTCCGCAACTAGAGAAAGCCCGCGTGCAGCAATTAAGACCCAATGCAGCCAGAAATAAATAAATTCATTTTTAAAAAAACAACAAAAAAAGTAGCATTAGAATTAAAATTATTTAAGGGAGAGAATGATAAGTCTTCGCCAATGCATTTATTTTGAGCAATAATAATAATACAATGAAGTTGCAGTGCTGGGAAAGAATTTGGCTAATCTTAAGAACAATATCACAATATATAACTTGAAGTGACTTTTTCTCCCTCTCTATCTAAAAACATTGGGCCAAGAGCAGTTAATCAGAGTTGAATGCAATTTTACATTAGATGTTTTGCTGTGGCTTTAGATTTTAAGTAACAAATACTTTAAATCATTCCAGTGAGTGAAAATCTAGTTTCATAAAATAACAAATTGGAAGCTGGTGATTTAAATTTGCAATTTTTTCTCTGCAAAACTATTCGTCATAAAAATCTCTACATGGTGAGTTCTGCTACTGACTTTAAAATATAATTTAATTCACCAAAATGTGATTCATAGTCCACTTTTTCAGGAATGTATTTTTTTTTACAAAGTGAGATATATCAGTACTTCTTTCATTTCTAAGTCTCTTTCTCTATTCTTTTTTTTTTTTTTTTTTTTTTGCTGTACGCGGGCCTCTCACTGCTGTGGCCTCTCCCGTTGCGGAGCACAGGCTCCGGACACACAGGCTCCGCGGCCATGGCTCGCGGGCCCAGCCGCTGCGCGGCATGTGGGATCTTCCGGGATAGGGGCACGAACCCGTGTCCCCTGCATCGGCAGGCGGACTCTCAACCACTGCGCCACCAGGGAAGCCCCCTCTATTCTTTTTTTGCTAATTTATTTTTACTCTATTTCTAAGACAGTTTACAACAAAATGTCCCCACAACCCACATTTTTATAAATATGGTACTTATTAAGTTATATTCTGATATGGTTATTATTCAAAGACCTCAAAATAGAGAGATGGGCAAACTTCCTCCTGCAAGGGAGTAATCAATCACTAAAACCACCGATCAACTGAGCATGAGACAGTTCTACATACAGGCAATAATAGACTGCTTTGACTTTCTCTTCCTATACTCCTTTGGGTCTAGACTTGAGGAGTTAAGGTGTCTATATATTTGCACCTGGGCTGTGGGTACCTGCCATGAATTGGGTTCCCAGGGAAACAGACTCTGAGACAGAGATTAGGGTACAGGAAGTTTATTAGGAAATGCTTTTGGAATCAAACCAGTCTACTGCCCTGGCTTAGGCCAATGTTAAAGGAGGGAAAAGTGCCCTCCACCCAGGCCAAGGAGAAGATATAAGATCCAGCTATTCCTTTCCATGTGGAGATTCTCTTTCAAGTGTCGACTTTGGAGGATATGTGTTTCCTTTAATTAAAGAGGGCAATATTTTTATCAAGCTTCTGTAAATATTAGTGGCTAAACATTTTCAAAACTGGAATTTCAATTACAGTCTTCATTATCAATGAGCGATATAGAAAAACACAGCATTGTACTGAAACAAACTTGCTATATTTTTCAGACACTAAAGAATTGAAAATTTTGGTGTTTTTTGCTTTTTGGAAAATATATGTTTTCTTCTCAAAGTTTCCTTTTGTTTTCGTCTTTATGTGACCCCACTCTCCATGCCCTCTGTATCTCTTCCTAAAATCTGTTCTTGCTGTCAGGTAGAGATATTTAGCCACAAAGAAAAATCTAAGTAGGACCCACCCAGCTTTTATATCCTGCATGGCTGAACTTTAATGAAAGTTTGAGTTTTTCCAAAAGTCTGGTCTTCACTGACTGGGAGGAAAAACAGTTTGAAAAAAATGCCTTGGGCATGTGAACCATGTAATTTCATTTGAACTGAGGAATTCCAAAAATACTTGCTTATTGAAAGGGCAGTTATATTTTTGTGTTGGAACTTGTTAGGGAGGAGGATAAATACTAGTTCTTTCCTCCCCTACTTTTTCTCATAAACATATAAAAAAATTAAAGACTGTCTGAGTGGCTGGGTAGAAAAATAATGTGGAGAGGGTGAGTTGGACCATGTCCTGTCCTGGAACCTATGCCTTCCTTGGGAGATCTATTTTGTGGGATCTATTGAGCCCCACTCAGCTTCAGATAACCCTCTCCCCCTCTGATGAGAATTCAGGGCTCCATCTGGCCAGGTCTTCAAGACTAGCTGGATTGAAACACAGAGGTTTTGCCAGTTCTGTTCACTGACACCAGCATAAATGCTGTGCCAATAGCAAGACTGGAATTTTTGGGTTCCTGCTGGGCAAACTGGTCAAGCAGAACATTTTTAGGTCTGGTCTGGTTTAAGGGGATCTGGTGTTAAGAATAATATTAATCACTAGCATTTTGGGGAGTATGTACCATGTGCCAGTCACAATACTGGGTACTTTTACATGAATTACATTATTTAATCCCCACAACAATCCTTCGTGGATTTTTGAAGCTTAGTGAGGTTAGGAACCCAGATTTTGAGACCAATCAGTCTGTCTCCAGAGCTTTTGATCTTCTTCCCTATTCAGTGAGCCCTGACCTGACTTTTGATAATGGGTCTCCGTGTACTAGATTGGAATCTCAGACACTAGTGTAGCAGGTGCTATTGGTGCACCATGTCTCCCTGGGGCCTTACCAACTGCCAGCAACTGAACCACGTTTCAGTGGCTTTCTCTAGAGGCTAGAGATCCAACTGTGAGCATGGAGGCTGGGTGTGCGGAGATTTAATGCCTCCCAGGAGCAGCCCTTAAGTAATGGTTGGTAAGAGTTGGTGCATAAATCTCCAGCTCCCTTGCTTCTCAGGTGCAATAACTCAGAGGCATGGGTTCTACACTGGTTCCCAAAATTCCCCAGAGGGACTAAGCACTTGTTACCCATACTGCTAATGTGCTTGAAAACACTCCCCTTATTGGCTGTCTTCCCTCCCTTGCTTATTTCCCCTGCTGGCATTTCCTGTTACCAACACCCAAATAAACTATTGGCGTATGTATTCTTGTTGGCTTCTGGGGGAACAAAACGAAGACAAAGGGTAAAGGAAAGGTGGGTCTACAAAAGAAGGAGAGCCCAGGTGGAGGAGGTGCTGCATTGCTGGAAGGAGAGCACCGGGTTGCTTCTTTAGGAAGGAGCCTCATAGATAGTTCCCTGTTCTTGAAGGTAACAGTGTCTTTGGGCGACAGAAAAGAAAGGTTTTGAAGAATTATTGAATATTGACACACTAGATGGTTCTTTTACTGCTTTGTTGGTGGACTTTTTTTCAGAAGTCTCTTTTGCTCCATTCCTTTTAAATTTGTATTTGTCTAAAGTTTTAATAAGAAGTAAGATAACCCAGGAAATGCATCCATTAATAAGTGGAATATTGAAACAGGTATAAATGCAAACATGTTCTCAATAGAACATTGAGGAAGCCATCATAAGTAAATGAAAGATAAAAAGTACATATATAATTTTGGAATATTTGTAGCTTACCCATGGCCTGAATATAATAATGTTACGTACTGTGTTTCATAGTGACAAACTCTTTCACCAACTTGTGACTCTATGGCCTTTGCTGATTAACTGAACTTCCAGTGGTGTCTAATATGTTTTCAGGGACTAACATGGGCTTTGGGAAACTCTTGCTTTGTTAAGGTTAATGGCATTGTAAAGTGTTAACTATCGTGTTCACACATTTTAATTCCTTGACTGTCTTTGATTTCATATACTCAACTTCATGTCTGCATTAACTGAGCTTTGACATCTTTAAAATTTATTGTATGATAGTTATATGGTCCGAATAAGTTTGTTTCGGAACTTTTGCTTGGGGGTATTATTAGTGCTTTCAAGGTGAACAAACTTAGAAATGCCCATAGTTGTTATAAAATCTGTAGAGTAAGAGAGGATGATACAAACTTGAGTAGTTTGTTTTTTTTTTCTAGTGACTACTTTAGCCACAAGAGGGAACTGTATGAGCAATAATAGGATATTTAGGGATAAGCTTTAGAGGATCTCAGCACCCATTTCCCCATTCCTTGAGTCTTGGAGCTTACCCCATTTTAGACAAACAGACTTTTCACCAGAGATCTGGGTTACAGAGCTGGATAACTCTTTCTACTTTTTAACAGACATTAACAGGTAAACTGTTTTTTATTTCTGTGATCATGGAAGGATGTGGGCTTAATAACAAAGTATATGCAGGCAATGGCCAAGTTCCTTTTCTAATCCACACACTTGGCTGATATAAACCCATGTGTTTCCTTCCACCTGGTCAAGGTAAAAACCTAGAGAGAGCTGTTGCCATCTTTGTCAATTTTTTGTCTTTACTGCAGAGGAATTCTGAGACAACCTCTGAGAACAATGTGCTTGCCTGGAGTTGGGGAAGTGTAGGTTGAGGGGAGAAATTGGAACAATATGCTCCCTTTCGCAGGGTCCTGCAGAAGATTCCTCTCTATTGGGAAGCCACAGGCAGTGCAGCACACGGCAGGAACACAATCAAATCCTAAGGACCTTCAGAGGAAAGAGCCTGCAGTGCATTCCATTGGGCATTTTTAGGAAGTGACTTGGGTAAGGGGAGAGTCTTCCTTTGGTGAATCATGTATTGAATGATGTGGGTGGGTTAATGTTGTTAAACTACTATCCAATTTTTAAAAGACTAATTCCTTGATTCACTTTATAGCCTTCAACATCCTACCTGAGTGATGTGATTTCTTCTTCCCTCTCTTCTGTCCACTGCTTATTTTTAAGAATTCACGTGACCTTTTGGATACATTATTGTTTTCATTTTTGCTTAAGATACAAATGATCTTATTTGCTAGGTGAATGTGAAAATGCCAATTTCATTCATTTTCTTAGCAATTTTTCTGCATGCAGGATTAACAAAAAATATTCTTAGGAATTAAAAATAATAGTTAATAAGTCAGCCTGACATAAAATATGTATATTTAGTTAGTGAGAAAATAAGTTTGTAGAAAGAGACAGTATTGAAGTTGTTAAGTGTTTGGGTTCTGGGTTCAAGTTTTAACTCCACCACTTCTTAACTCTGTGAACCTTGAGTCTTTCTAAGCCTCAGGTTCTTCACCTGTAAAATAAGGATAATAATAGCTACCTCATATGATTGTTAGGACGGTAAAAATTAAGTGCTTAGAGCAGTATCTAGCACATAATGAGGGCTGAATAAATACTAGTTGTTGTTATTATTATTATTATTATTCGTGTAATAGCATTAATCATTAGGAAGTTCTTTGTGTCTAATCCAAAATATACTGCTAAGGGCACAGATTACTCTGAGCTCTCGGTTTCCAGCATTATGAAAAAAAATAGAATCTGATAAGATAGTTATTATCATTTCCACTCTACAGATGAGGAACAGTTAAGTGTAGCTCAGAGGGCTAGGAGGGCAAAACAAATATGATGAGCACGGGCCAAGTAGTCCATAAGCATGGGCTCAGCTCACTCATGATGATTGCTACTGAATGACCTAAGGTCACTTCAACAACTTGGTCTCATCTGGTCTCTACAGCAGAGTTGTTACACCCTTCGGATAACTCTTTCATCAGGAAATCAAGAAAATTCAGATTTGCTGGAAGAGGGTTCATGCCCACACTTCCTAGGAATCCAGCGCACCTGGATTCTGACTTGTTTACATGCTGACAGGAGGATTGGAGATTCAGTGCAGAGATTCTAGCCCACATATAGAGTACAAACAAGAGGCACTTTAGCTTTTTAACTCCTAATCAACTCTTTATCAACCTTATTAATATGCATGAGAATCATGAGGGTATTTGTTTAAAATGCTAATTCTTGGGCCACACCATCAAGGAATTCTGATTCAGGAAGCCTGGGACTTGGCCAAGGAATCTACATTTTATTTTTGTGTGTGTGGCAGATTCTCTTTTTAATTTTTCTTTGTTTAATTGAAGTATAGTTGATATACAATATTATATGTTGCAGGTGTATAATATAGTGATTCACTATTTTTAAAGGTTATACTCCATTTATAGTTATTATAAAATATCAGCTATATTCCCTGTGTTATACAATATATCCTTATTTTATACATGATAGTTTGTAGGTATCTGCATTTTAAATTGTATCTCCAGACAATTCTGATGCAGGTGATGAGTGGACCACACTTTGGGAAAACTGATCTCCTCAATAACAAATTAACATATTAAAAAATAGCACTATTTTTCTGATTATAAAAGAAAAAAAACCATAAAGTGCCGAGAATGAAAAAGAAAAGAAAAACCATTCATAATTATATTTTCTAGAGATGACTACTGCAAATATTTTGATGGCTGTCCCTTTAGTTTTTTTTTTTTTTTTTTTAATATGTAGCCACTTTTCTGTATCTCTCAGGTACTTAAAATCAAGTGTATTGAGTGTTGTTTCATGGATATGTTCGTTTTATATTAATTCTTTAGTGGTTTTATAAATTATTTCTATGTTTTAAATATATGTAAACTTACTCTATGAATCCACTTATATTCTTATCAGGTCTAGAGATTGGACTGGATACTATTTAAGGCCCGTTCTGACTAAGATGTCACACTTGTAAGAATCCTGCAATTCTCTGAATGTAAGGATTAATCACATTCAAACTTGATGGAGAACCTAAAATACATCCTACAAAACTTAAGCTCAAAGATTTGCTCTTAGGCTTCCCTGGTGGCGCAGTGGCTGGGAGTCCGCCTGCCGATGCAGGAGACGCGGGTTTGTGCCCCAGTCCGGGAGGATCCCACATGCCGCGGAGCGGCTGGGCCCGTGAGCCATGGCCGCTGAGCCTGCGCGTCCGGAGCCTGTGCTCCGCAACGGGAGAGGCCACAACAGTGAGAGGCCCGCGTACCGCAAAAAAAAAAAAAAAAAAAGATTTGCTCTTGAGCTTTGTCTTTCTGTGCAGACCTGCTGATGTTACATTGTATCAAAGGTAATAATAACATTTCTTCAAAGATGATATACAAATGTCCAACAAGTATATAAAAAGCTGTTCGACTTCACTAATCATCAGAGAAATTCAAATCAAAACCCAAAGTGAGATATCATCTCACATCCATGAAGTTGGCTACTATTAAAAAAAAACACATTAATTTGGAGAAAAATTCATATTCATTGCATTATCTTTTTTATTGCCTGTATTTACCAGTAAGCTTAAGGTGAGGACGTGGAGAAATTGGAACTCTTGTGCACTGTTGCTGGGATTGCAAAATGGTGCAACCTTTATGAAAAACAGTATTGGAAGTTCCTCAAAAAATTAAAAATAGAACTGCCATATGATCTAATCATCCCACTTCTGGGTACATAGCCAAAGGAATTGAAAGCAGGGACTTGAACAGATGTTTGTACACCAAAGTTCTCAGCAGCTTTATTCACAGTAGCCAAAATGTGGAAGCAACCCAAGTGTCCATCAATGGATGAATGCATAAACAAAGTGTGTTATATATATACAATGGGATATTATTCAGCCTTAAAAAGGAAGGAAATACTATCACAGTCTACAACATGGATGAACCTTGAGGACATTACACTAAGTGAAATAAGCCAGTCACAAAAAAGACAAACATTGTATGATTCCACTTACATGAGGTGGAAACTAAACTAGTCAAACTCACAGAAACAGGAAGTAGAATGGTGGTTATCAGGGGCTGGGAGGCAGGGGAAGAGAGAAGTTATTGTTTAATAGATATAGAGTCTCAGTTTTGCAAAATGAAAAAGTTCTGTTGATCTGTTTCACAATAGGGTGAATATACTTAGGCTACTGAACTGTTCAGTTAAAAATAGTTAAGATGGTAAATTTTATGTTATATGTTTACCACAACACAATAGCTAAACCATTAAAAAAGGTAATAAAAAAAGAAGAGTGTTGCCCTTTTATAACATTTTGAACTGCTATAAAACATAAGTTATACAGTTAATATTAAGGTTTGGTTTGATAAAAATTTTTCATGTAAACTGTTAAGTTTCTAGAATTGTACTCACTTGGGGTTTATCATTCTCAAAGTTATCAGATTAAACCTAGTGGAAAACCTAAGACTAATGGATGAGAATAGTGCAGAAGACAAAACTATTATATACCAGAATGGTTTGTTACACCTGGGCACTAAACATGACTCTAAGCTTACTGGTAAATACAGGCAATAAAAAAGATAATGCAGTGAATACGAATTTTTCTCCAAATTAATGAAGGGAAATTTCTCTGAATATAGAGGGAAAAGAAGGAGGAGGAGGTGGAAGAGGAAGGGGGGAATGAAGAAAGGGAGGTGTCATTAGAATTATGGTGAACTCTATTGTCTCACATTATGGGGTTAAACAATTTCTCATTCGAACTCCTCTTGCTATTTTAATAAAGAATACACACAGAAAATTCAGGTTGGCATTTTTTATACTGGAAAACTGGATGAGACATGGTCAAACAGAACGATTGTTATTGTTTGCTATTTGAGTGGAATCAGGTCTGTTTCCAACGATTTTTTTTTAATTTCTAAAAAGATCAAAGTGAAGGGAAAGAATAGTGACTCTTTTCCCATTTTGCTTTATTAGGAACAGTAGACTTCCTCACTTTATTTTCTAGTTTGTGTTCAAGTGCCAGCCTAGGGAGTCTCATTTGCATCAGTTAAGGCTTATTAATAATAAGCCATTCTGCCTTTATGGTTAATTAAATGATTCTAAGTAAAATTTAACACTATTTACCATGAGGATTGTGAACAAGGTAGCCTGGTTAATCACACATGATGGAGTTCCTGAGTTTTTAAAAATTTAAATGTTTATACTTTTTTAATGGAAATTTCAACCATATGGAATAACAAGACGAGCTCCCAAGTTCCCATCATTTAGCTTCCTAGATTATCAACTCAGGGCCAACCTTGTTTCATATGTATTTCCACCTTCTCCACTCACCCCCAGATTATCTTGAAGCAAAACCCAGACACTGTATCATTTCAGCTGAAATATTATCAATCTTCAGGAGGGGATGAATAATAATCAAGAATCTATCCCAGAAGCAAATACATCAGTTGCACATAACAGAAGCATCATAAAGTTGAATGTTAAAAGCATATTAGGGACTTCCCTGGTGGTCCAGTGGTTAAGAATCCGCCTTCCAATGCAGGAGATGTGGGTTCGATCCCTGGTTAGGGAACTAAGATCCCACATGCCGCGGAGCAACTAAGCCCGAGAGCTGCAACTACTGAGCCTGCATGCCATAACTAGAGAACCCACACCCTTTGGAGCCCGGTGCCCACCCCTTTGCGCCACAACTAGAGAGAAGCCTGTGCGCCGTAGGAAAGATCCCACGTGCCATCAACTAAGACCCAACGCAGACAAAAATAAATAAATAAATATTTTTTAAAAAGCATATTAAACAGTCAAAAACTAAAGCAGTATCACTTTCGGTGACTACTGTGATAAGCTATTATAGAGCTCCCCCCATATTGGGAGTGGTGTGCGAAGAATCAAATTCCAGTCCAACTGTGTACTGTTATAAGAAGTCTGTGAATGTGCGAAGGGCAGAGAGCCTACTTTCGGTCTGATGACTCAGGGTGCTTTTCCTCCTAATCCTCCTCTCACCAGTCTTGGGACAGTGCCTGAAGCTCCACGTTACTACCTTCCTCCCTGATTTGCCAGCACTGCAGGCCCCACTTAAAGCAGGCAAGTGGGGCATTATCAGTCATGAGCAATTTAACGTTGTTTTACATAATTGTTTTTCATTACAGAAGTAACATGTGTTCGTTATAGACAATTTGGAAAATACAGAAAAGGCCCCAAAAGAACATAAAAAGCACCATAGTCAGGGGTAAATACCAGAATTTTAGTGCATTTTCTTCCTTTTTTTTTCTAGGCATTTTTACACTTTTTTTTTTCATGAACATAGGATATTTTACATACTGCCTTTTTTCTGCTTTCATTATTTCATAATATATAGTGAATATACTTCTATATGATTACATATTCTTCCCCAACATAATTTTTTATTTTTGCAAGATATTCCATTGTAAGGAAGGACTATAATTAATGTCTTTTGGGGGACATTTGGATTACTTCCTCTTAGCTACACCTTTGTGGGGTACATTCTTAAAGCTAAACTCTGTACATATTGGTGTTTATTTCTTAGAAAATAATCATAGGAAAAGAAATAGTTGGGGCCAAAGGTGTGCATATCTTTAAGATCTCTCTTAAACGTAATACCAACTACTCTTTAGAAAAATTGCACCAAATTATACTTCCACCAACCGTTTATAAATGTACCTCTGTTTCTGTGTACCAACATTTCTTCTAATTAAAAAAACCCATTAATTTGATACATGAACCCACATACCTTTTTTTTTTTTTTTTTTTTGCGGTACACGGCCCTCTCACTGTTGTGGCCTCTCTCGTTTCGGAGCACAGGATCCGGACGCGCAGGCTCAGCGGCCATGGCTCACGGGCCCAGCCGCTGCGTGGCATGTGGGATCCTCCTGGAGCGGGGCATGAACCTGCGTCTCCTGCATCAGCAGGCGGACTCCCAACCACTGCGCCACCAGGGAAGCCCAACACATACCTATTGATGTTCACTTACACCTCAGTCTTAGCTCAGAATAGAGTTCATTAAGTTTGACTTGAGAGTGACGGTGGTGGTGTAGGGAAAGGAAGAGAAGGAACATCCAGGGCACAAGAATTGCTAGTGTATTTAGAGTAACATTACACTGATATTTGAAAGCTGGAAAGTCCAGTTCATAAGGTTTCTATCACAATGGGGGAACTCTTAAGTAAGGGATTGTGGAGAGTCAGATATTTTACTTTTCCCCCCACAGGGTGAAAGGCCTACAGGGTCTCACTGCCTGGAGCAGCTACCACAGTTCAGTTCAATCCAAAGATCACTAGATCTGTAGAAGGAAGGCCAGTTCTCTTCAGGCCATGTGACTTAGGCATGTTCACCACTCTGGTCCTGTTTCCTCATTAAGAAAGTGAGAATAACATCACACCAGTATTACCTACCTTGAAGATTTACTGTGGAACGAAATCAAGTCATGCATTTGAAAATATTCTGCAAACCTTAAATGCTACAAAGGAGTGTGGCAGGGAAATTAGATTCTAAAGCCAGCAAGTAAAGTTAAAACTGAGAGCAATGAAAATTACTTAGAAGTTCCTTAAAATGTGCTTGTGTGCAGTTAAATGCTAACATTTAGGAAGCACGTGAGAACAAAGAACCTCTGAAGGAGACCTGGGACGAATACACTCTCAGGAAATTTTGCCAGTGGAATTGGTGCCCTGTAACTTATTTTAATTTCCTCCCTCTTTCTGCCAAGTGCATAACTGAATCTGAGAATGTTAGATGACAGTATGATGCCACTGTTATTCTTCTACAATTTTATATTGGCAAGCCAAGAAACCACTCTGGGCCTCTTTATTTGTCTAATGGTACAGTTCAGCTGGATCACGGTTTCATCCAAAGTTTCCTTTGACAAATATTTTGAGTTTACTATTCTTACTATGTTCCAGGCTGCTTTGCTGTTTGTCATAAAAAAACACCAGGAAGGAGACACGTCTGACCACAAGAGGCTGGTGAGCAGTGAGACAATTTCAACTTTGATCGCCTTCTGGGGAATGCACTGAATGTTTAGGAAAATTATGGAAAGTTACATATTTTGTTATGAATACCAGCTACAATACTACATCTGATACAGATTAAGTTACTTTGTTTCCTCTTTTGCTGTTTATCTTGCTACTTTTTCATGTGAGCTAACATTTTTTTTAAAACCTGGGCTAACTTAAAAATCCTTTAATTGAAAAAGTAATAAAAACACATGGAAAAATTCAGACTGTACAAAAAAGTAGATAATGAGAAGCAAGTCTTTTAATCCAGACCCCCCCCTTCCCCTACTCCGCATTCCCTCGCCACTCCTGCCATCCTATTCAGAAGTAATTGCAGAGTCAACACTTAAGAAAACCCTCTTATTGTTAAGGTGATCCCTGGGTCCAAAAAGTTAAACATTGAACTACAGAATCTCTAAAGTCTGTTCCAGCTCTAAAATTAAATCTTATACCCTACTGAGAGTGCAAAAGAGAAAGCCTCGCCTTCTTTAACATTATGGTTGGTAGAGGGACAGAAATATGCGAACTGAATTCAAAAATGTACACTACATTTAGAATTCCTGAAGGACAGAGAACAGGATTCAGGCACTTTCATGGTGGTTTATTTACGAATTGAAATAAAGGGCCCCTCTAGGGGGTAAACTCCATGAGGGCAGGAAGTTCACCACCAGGTTTCACTGCAGACCTTGTCACACAAGAAAGGCTCACTGGGCGAGGGACACGACAACCGAGCAGAGACCACGGGCCAGAAGCCAAGACCGGAACTAGAGCACGGAGCATCACGTGACTCGCCCTCCTCTGCAATTCCCCCCACCCCCACCCCCGCCCCCGCTCGGCGATGCAGCCCCGGGACCGCCTCCACCAGAGGCCGCACCAATCCGCGAGGGAAGTCAAATTTGGCTAGGCCAGGCAAGGGGCGGCTCCAACTCGTAGTCGCCTTGTAGCCGCGTCTCGCTGGCTCGGCCCACTTGTCGCCGAGTCTCAGGCGGTGGTCCCGCCTTCCAGCCCAGACTACACGCTCTACATTGCAAGCGGGAGGTGCAGAGGAGCAAGAGCGGGGCAAAGGCGCATGCGTGTTGAAGTGAAGCCCAAGGCGAAGTTTCAGAAAGCAGAGGGAGGGGGAGGGGAGGTCTCCAGTACGCGCGCGCGCGCAGCAGCCCTCCCTGGCCAGACACACGCGGCGCGGCGTGGTGACGCCAGGGCGGCCCGAGGAAGGGGCGGGGCCGGGGCGGGCCTTCCCAGCTTTTCCAGCTCCTCCAGCTCCTCCCGCCCCTTCCCGGCCCCGACTCTGTCTTTCCCCCCCTCCCTCCCCCACACTGGGCCCCGTCTGCGCGGGGGTGACTTCGTCGCTTAGCTTCGCGTCGGCTCGGCCCGGCCCGGCCAACGGGCAAATGCCCTGAGCTGCCACCGCCGCCGCCGCCGACTCGGCCGGTGGCGGTGTGGGAGACGGGCGTCCGGCCCCGGGCCGCTGAGTGTGACGGACGGGGCCGGGGGCCGCCGGGCGCCGCGGCGTCGGCGGCTCCGCGCGGACCATGTATTTCCTGAGCGGCTGGCCCAAGAGGCTGCTCTGCCCTTTGGGGAGCCCGGCCGAGGCGCCTTTCCACGTTCAGTCCGACCCCCAGAGGACTTTCTTCGCCGTGCTGGCCCCGGCCCGCCTCAGCATCTGGTACAGCCGAGTAAGTAGAGCCGCCCGCCGTCTCTCGCCTCTCCCTCCCCGGCGTCCCGGTATCGTCTCGCCCCCAACTTCCACCCGGAGTCTGGGACCCCTGCCCCTTCGCGCCGGAGCCACTCGTCTTCGCCGTCGGCGTCCTTGTTTCACCTACTCGGCCGCACGAACCCCCGGGTCCTAACACGTCCTCCGGCCAGGGCTCCAGGGTGGATGTCGTCGCTGCTGCCCCAAATCCCAGCGCCTCCCTGCGTTGGACCGACGGCCGCGCACAGTGCGGACCCCACGCGCTCTGTCGGCAGAGCCCAGACTTTACCTCCTCTCCCTTCCCCCATTCGCTGAGGAACAAATTTGTTTAAACTTTCCGCAATTAGGAATCTGGCCGCTGTTTTGTTCCTAGACCTTTCTTGCCCTAAAGGCCATTGTTTTGAAGTTAGGGAAAGCCTGTTGGGCTTTACCCAGTGTCAGACTTTACATGCTGTGATAACTTATTTCTAGCAACTACAGCCAGAGTTATTTTTTACTAAAGTTCTGATAATCCAACTTCTCGCCTCACCCCAACATCTCCTTTCCACTTTCAGGCCAGTTCTTTTTTCTGCTGCTCTTGGACTCTTCTGTAGAGAATTGTAGGGGGTTTAGTAGGAGCGGAAGTAGAGCTCAAATCTGTTCGCGCTGCTCCTGGTATTCACACCTGGAAGTAATAAGATTTGGGAAGAGCGTGAACCGGTGTTCTGTTTTTGCTTTCTGTGAATCTTGCTCTTTTATTTCTTGTATCTAATTACTGAGTGGATAACTTGAACAATAAGTGGTGGATAGGATACTCCGTATTTTCCGTGACGGGTTCTGTTTATAAAAGCAACAAAATAGAGTATAAAAATGCCCCCCCCGAAGGCAGTACTAATCGATGTCAGAGTAAAGTCGTTCTCTTTTCAAAGCTAATTTTACCAAGTGGGAATAGGTCGTGACCTTAGCGTTGTTAGATCTGTGTGAAATACTGGCTTTAGTTAAATTAGCTAAAACTGTCACATCTGTGTATCTGACCATTTGAATGCCTGTAAAGCCCTTGACTACCCTCACACACAGCCCTGGTAAAAGTGATGATGAGATTTAGATATTTCTGGTATCTCTTTTATATGACTATCATAGTTAGTGTTTAAATCAGACTATTTGCCATTAAGTTTCAGCTGATTTAATTTTTATATATCAGAACAAAATAGGCTGTTATAAAACAACAGTGTGACTTCTGTCTGGTGCTTGATTGCATTTTTGAATATATATGTATTGCATATCATTTGGTTCTTAAATGAGATACTAATTCAGTTACATCGTGTATGCCAATTGAATAATATTTTATTCGGTTGTGTATAACTATTATACTTAAAGCATATAAAGAAAAAAATAATTAGAACTTGAATTTTAAATTGCCTTCTGAATTTAGTACATAATTTCACTCTAATTTAACAAATTGTTTGTGAAGCCTAAAATTTAACTTTCCTTATCTCTATAAAGGGCAGACCTGACTTAATTTTAGACGGAACTAAACTTAATTTGAAGGAGGAATAGACCAGAAGCCTGTAGGCTACTATTCCTCTGTAGAAGAAACAAAAATGTGCCTTGACTTTCTTAGGAATATTGTGAATATTAAGAATATCAGGTTTTTTTTTTGCTTTTGGACTTAGATACTAAATAAATCAAAGGCAGTCCTGGAATGTAAAACTACTCATACTCCTTTCCTTCAGATTCCTACCGTGCACACAGATAGCTACTTCCTACAGAAGTGCTGGGGCCACTACCATTAAGATCCACTGTGCAAAAAGTTAGTTTGTACAGAACCTGTGGGTTCAGAAGTATGTGAAATGAGATGCAGGAATACCTTAGAGGAGGCTCCATGGTACTGTAGATTTACGAATGGTTAACTTTGATCTCTGGCATCACTGTCACTTTAAAGATCAAGTATTGGACCAGATGAATTTAAGGTCTATAACTGGGTGAATGGGGGAACAGGTGCCAGACCCCAGTTTCTATTTTGATTTTTAAATTTCTAAACTTAAATTTATTTTAACTTACATAATTTAGGTCAACAGACTTCTTTTAGAAGTGAAAACACCTTTAGCTAAATTGAGTAGCTATCAGTTATTTCTATATAATTTAGAGTGAATTGGTTTAAAATGTTTGCGTGAGAACATGAAAGCTTTGATTTTGGAGACATTGTATATGCAAGTAATTTTACAGAATAAAGTGAATTTTGAAGATCTGAAGGAGGGTTTTATGGAGTTTGAGGTCTTAAAAGCAGCTTGAGGGCATTTGGAGACAGGGAGAAACATGCTCAAAGAGATGAGAGGATATAACACGATTTGCTTACTTGAATTTTGTTAGGGCTCTCAGTAAGTTAAACTCACTTAGGAGGAATGCATTTTTAAAAAGAAAAAACTAGCCTTGTGGGAGGATCGTGCATTTGATAGTCTAGCTGTTTTTTGTTTTTTAATGTCTAAAAGAATTGCTGTCTGGCAAATGTTGATTAGACATGAGACAATGGAAACATTAAAATAAAATCTCTAAGGATAATTTGTGTACATTTTATGGGTCTTCTAGTGAGCTTATATGTATCAATACCTCTTATAGCTACTATTATAAACTCTAAGTAGCTATTTGGAATCCCAGTGTTATAGAATCAAATCTCTTCAAAATTCTTTCCTGACTCCAAGTTTGAGAAATGTAGTATAGTGCTTTTCAGATGTGTTAATAAACAAAAGAGTTTCTGTAGATACTCATTTTGCTTTTTTTTTTTTTTTTTTTTTTGCGGTACGCGGGCCTCTCACTGCTGTGGTCTCTCCCGTTGTGGAGCACAGGCTCCAGACGTGCAGGCTCAGCAGCCATGGCTCACGGGCCCAGCCGCTCCGCGGCATGTGGGATCTTCCCGGACCGGGGCACGAACCCGTGTCCCCTGCATCGGCAGGCGGACTCTCAACCACTGCGCCACCAGGGAAGCCCTCATTTTGCTTTTTGATTTCATTTTTAGTGTGAGGATGTGACTTGTTTTCATTGTAACACGTTGATGTAAATTGCTTTCTCTACTTTGTGATTCTGCTTAGGCGTTTTAAAAACTACTTGAGCTTACAACAGGGATCATCCATATATTTTGGAACCAAAAAAGGGGACTCAAAAAAGGTTTGATATGTATGTTAGATTGGGATGCTACAGGTGGGACTTACTTGATGGAGCAGTTGATGTATTTCTGCCAAGGGTATTGTAAAAGGACTAGTTTCAGCTTTGAGGATGAAGCTGCTGTTTAAAGCACATTATGATTTATGATTGACATGGGTGTTGTGTGAGATGAATTGTGTTTGGTACTGTATCAGAGAGCCTAGAATTATTCCTTTAATATACTGCTTAACTGTGAGTACAAAAAGACTACATATGTGAAACACAAAATGATACCTTAGAATGCTCTAATTCTAAATTAGTCTTATCTCAGTTTTCAGGTCATTGATTATTTCAAATATATGAACACCTCCTGTGAAAAAGGTAGTATAAATAGGCAGTATATGAAAGGGATTAAGGGGCACATTGTATGAAAAAAACATTCTATCCAAAGATATTAGTGTGTTAATATAAATGAAAATTTTGTGAGTTATCACTACTAATAAAAAGCTGAAATAGATAAATAATTACTGGCCTTATGAAATAAATTGTCTTTGAGTAACCCTGAATAGAAACTTATCCTCTTGTTGTTGTATACTAATAATGGAAAACAATGAGATAGACGTTCAAAGAATCAGGTATATGGTTAACTGTGTGACCTTAGGAAGGAAACTTAACTTGTATTGTACCTATATTTTTCCAGCTCTCCCATTTCTCACCTTTCAACCCTATTCTGTTAATGCCTCCAAAGAGCCTTCCTTATAAACTCACTGGTTGGAAGTCATTTAGGGTTCACTGTTGGTTAAAGAATGAAGTTCAAACTCCTTAGTTTGATACCAGAGACACTCCCCTCTTGGAATGCTCTCTTGCCCCATCTCTGCCTATCAGAATATTATTCAAACTTTAGCTACTGTTGAAATCCTGCTCTGTGAGTCATTCTTTATTTACTGTAATTAGAAGTGTTCGTTTTTTTTGATGAACTACTGTTTGTACTGTAGTTTTGCACACATGCTTTATTTCTCCAACTAGATTGTAAGTTTCTGGAGTGCAGAAGTGGTCTTATTTATTTATTTAATTGAAGTGTAATTGAGTTACAGCATTGTGTTATTTTAGAAGTGATCTTATTTTGTATTATCCATAATGCTTTGCACAAAGCACATGCTTAAAAAGTTATTTAAAATAAATTAATGAATTTAGGATATCTGTCCTATGCATAGCACAGAATTTTTTCAAGTTTTAATAATTGGAAGATTTTTTTTTTTTTTTTTTTTTGCGGTACGTGGGCCTCTCACTGTTGTGGCCTCTCCCGTTGCGGAGCACAGGCTCCGGACGCGCAGGCCCAGCGGCCATGGCTCACGGGCCCAGCCGCTCCGCGGCATGCGGGATCCTCCCAGACCGGGGCACGAACCAGTGTCCCCTGCATCGGCAGGCGGACTCTCAACCACTGCGCCACCAGGGAAGCCCTTGGAAGATTTTTAAATGTTGACATGTAACTTAAAAAATGTGGTAATACTAAATTACAACTTAAAATCAGAAAAATTTGATTAGAGAGGGTTATATAAGTGAAGGTGAATTAAATACTTTTTTATTACACACAGTCCAAATTATATTAGAAAAGTGGTACATCTTATTCACAATAGCCAAGATGTGGAAGTAACGTAAGTATCTGTCAATAGATGAATGGATAAAGGAGATGTGGTACATACACACAGTGGAATATTATTCAGCCATGAGAAAGAAGGGCATCTTAAACCATTTGCGGCGACATGGCAGGACCTTGAGGGCATTATGCTAAGTGGAATAAGTCAGAGACATTTCATGTGTGATATTTACATATATGGAATCTGAAAAAGCTGAATGCATAGAAACATTCTAGAATGGTGGATAGGAGGGGCTGGGAAGGGTGGAAAAGGGGAGATGTTGGTCCAAGAGTGTAGACTTCCAGCTGTAAGATGTGTAAATTCATGTACAGCATGGTGATTATAGTTGATAATACTGTATTATATACTTGAAAGTTGCTTAGATGAGAGTAGATTTTCAGTGTGTTCACTACAAAAAAGAAATGGTAATTATGTGACATGATGCAAGTGTTAGCTAAGACTATGATGGTAATCATTTTGCAATATATAAGTGTATCAAGTCAACATGTACATCTTAAACTTGTACAGTGTTATATGTCAGTCATATCTCATTAAAGCTGGTGGAAAAAGTGGTACATGATAAAGGGTCCTTCTTTAATTATTAGATAATCTGCTGTTTGCCAAAACTTAAACTCTGTGCAGTATTACAGCTAGTTGAACTCCTGGTTCCTAGTATGTGTTTATATTGATGTGATCTATGGAAAAAGAAGGTCACACACACAAAAGAAGCAGAATAAGAACATTAATGACATTTTGCTTATCTTCAGGTGCTTGTGAATTATCGAAGTGATCCATTTTACTCATGAACATTCATTCTGAGTTTACTGTGGACTGTGTGCTTTACAACATGGGAATCAAAGTTTCCTGAATTTAGGTTCTTAACATACCTCACTCGTGATTTTTGCCCTGTCCTCACAGTACCTATCTAGTCTAACTTTTAGACTTGAAGTTCTCTTTCAAAATAAATTAATTTATATCTTATTACAAATGGAAAACTAGGACCATTTGTATGAATAGAGGGTTACTGCATGAGGGAATACAATGAAAAGAATGTTATGAAAATCTAGTTTCCTGCCAAAGGCTCTTACCTTTTTCTTTAAAACGGCGGTTTGCAGATTACATGAGAGGTATTTAGAAGTAAACTAGCCCCTCATGCAGATTTCCTCTTACCTAAATCAAAAGGATTGAAGAATTGAAAAAATTTATTTTCTCACATATGATTAACTATTTAATACAGAGTTTATATGTTACCTAAAATAGTATAGAAAATATTGCCTTAAAGCATTCCATTTACTGCTAAATAACGCATTTATTATGCAGTTTATCAGGTTAGAAAAAATAAATTTACATTTTAAGCATTTAAAAATGTTCGAGAATTCAGACTTGCCACAGAGTGAGACAATTGCTTAATTTTCTTCTTTTTTAAAAAAATTGACCAGCAAACATCAATTGTTTGAAATCAAGGTATCTTACTTTTCTTTTAAGTTCATTATAATTGCTTTGCTTTGAGTTGCTATCAAAAACCTGTCTCCCCAAGTGTTTGCCTTATTTCAATCATAAATCATACCTAAATTTACATATGAAAATTTGGATATTATTGTAAATATACAGTAGAATTTGCTGTGGTTTAATTTTCAAACAGCTTTATTGAGGTGTATAAAATACGTCTATTGTAAGTGTACAGTGATTTTTAGTAAATTAATAGCATTGTGCAATCATCATTACAGTCTAGTTTTAGAACATTGATAGCAGCCTCAAAAGTATTATGCCCATTTGCAGTCAACCTCTGCTCCCACTCCGGCCCCAGGAAATCATTGGCTGGCTTTTTGTCCCTTTGGATTTGGCGGTACTCCTTTTTATTGCTGAATATTATTCCATTACATGGATATACCATATCTTTTTTTAGTCCATTCACCAGTTGATGGGTATTTTGATTGTTTCTAATTTCAGACCATTATGAATAATGCTACTGTAGACATCTGTGTATACTTTTTTGTGTGTGAGATTATATATTATCATTTCTCTTGGGGAGATACCTAAGAATGGAAGTGCTAGGTAGTATGGTAAGTTTGTTTTTAGCTTTTTAGGAAACTGCCAAAATGTTCAAAGTAGCTGTCACATTTTGCATCTGCACCAGCAGTGTATGAAGGTTTCTGTTTCTCCACATCCTGTTAACACTTGTTGTTGTCAAGCTTCTGTCAATCTTCTTTATTATAGCCATTTAGTGGGTTTGTAGTGGTATCTCATTGTAGCTTTAATTTGTATATTCCTAATGACTAAACATGTTTAACATCTTTTCATGTGCTTATTAGCCATTTGTGTACCTTATTTGGTGAAATACCTATGCAAATCCTTTGCCCCCTTTTTTAAAAATTGGAGTGTTTGTCTTACTGAGTTGTAAGAATTCTTAATATATTTTAGATACAAATTCTTTATCAGATATATGACTTGCATATATTTTAGCAGTCTTTGATTTGTCTTTTCAGTTTCTTAATGTGACCTTTTGAAGAACAAAAGTTTAGTTTTGATGAAGTCTGGATTATCATTTCTTTCTTTTATGAATCATGCTTTTTGGGTTTTATCTAAGGAACCTTTGGCTGGTCCAAGGTCACAGACAAGTTCTGTGTTTTCTTTTGTAAGTTTTATCATCTGAACTCTTATACATAGGTCTGTCACATGTTTTGAGCTGATTTTTATGCATGGTTTGAGGTAAAGGTCTAAGTTCAGTTTCTTTTTTTCATATAGATCCAGTTGTTTTAGCATTATTGTTGGAAAGACTCTTTTCACTATTGAATTGCATTGGCACCTTTGTCAAAAATCAGTTGACCATAAATGTAAGGGTTTATTTCTGTATTTTCTATTCTGTTCTGTTAATCAATGTCTGTCATCAGGCAGACATCACACTATAGCTTTTATGGCAAGGTGGTGAAAGTCCTACTTTCTGTTTTCAAAATTATTTTGCTATTCTAGATCCTTTGCATTTCTATATCAATTTTTAAGATCATCTTGTCAGTTTCTACCAAAAAAAAAAAAAAAAAAACCTTGCTGGGATTTTCAGGAAATGGCACTAAATCAGACACTCATAAACATGAGTGTTTCTCCATTTATTCAGATTGTAAAAAGTTTCTGTTGTTAATCGGCTATACTCCAATATAAAATAAACAAAAGTTTCTGTTGGCAGTATTTTTTCGTTTTCAGTGTACTGGTCTCTCACTTTTGTTAAACTTATTTCTAAGTATCTTATTTATCTTTTATGATGCTGTTTTGAATGTAGTTTCATTTTCAGATTGTTACTGGTATATAGATATAAAATTGATTTTTGTATATTGTTCTGCAGCCTTGCCAAAGCTTGTTTACTTCAGTAGTTTTTTTTGTAGTTAGAACTAATAAATTCAGCAAAATTACAGGACGTAAAATCAAGACGCAAAATTCAGTTGCATTTTTATACAAAAACAATGAGCATCCAGAAATGAAATTAAGAAAAAAGTTCCATTTACAGTAACATCAAAAAGAATAAAATACAGGATGTGGGGGGAGTTTGGGATTAACATATACACACTACTACGTGTAAAATAGATAAAAAACAAGGATCTACTCTGTAGCAAAGGGAACTATATTCAATGTCTTGTAATAACCTATAATGGAAAAGAATCTGAAAAAAAAGTGTGTGTGTGTATCTGATATAACTGAGTCACTTTTCTGTATACCTGAAGCTAACACAACATTGTCAATTAACTAAAAATGGTTAATTTACAAAATGGTTGTTGGGAAAAAAAGTAAAATACTTAGGATTAAACTTAACTAAGGAGGCGAAAGACATAGTCTTAACAACTACAAAACTGCTGAAAGAAAGAAGATGCAAATAAGTGGAAAGACGTCTCATCTTTACGGGTTGGAAGACAATATTATTAAGATGCCAGTAGTACCCAAAGCAGTCTACAGATTCAGTGCAATCCCAACAGTGTTTTTTTGCAGAAATACGAAAATCACTCAAAATTGATACGGAATCACAAGGGACTCCCCACATCAGTCTAGCTAAAATTTTATCAATTTTTTAGATCTTTACAGAGAACCAGTGTTTGGTTTTACTGATCTTAGTATATTAATTTTGTTTTCTAGTTTATTGATTTCTGCATTGAATTTTCTTAAAAAATTATTTTCTTCAGCTTGCTTTGGGTTTAATTTGTATAAAGCAAATTAAAAGTAAAGTAAATTTTGCTAGGTTGAAAACAGGTTATTAATTAGAGGCATTTCTTTTATTAAAATAGGCATTTTAAGCTCTAAGTTTTCTTCTAAGTACTGTATTAGCTGTATTCCATAACTTTTTTCTTTTTTTTGAGCAGTTTCAGGTTTACAGTAAAATTGAGAGGAAGGTACATAGATTTCCCATATCCCCCCTCTTTACACATGCACAGCCTCCCCCATTATCAACATCAGTCATCAGAATGGTACATTTTTTTTTAAACCAAGAATAAACCTACATTGACACATCGTACTTACCCAAAGTTCATAGTTTACCTAAGAGTTTACTCTTGGTATGTGTGTTCATTGTGGTTGGACAGATGTCTGATGACATATCCATCGTTGTAATATCATACAGAGTATTTTTCCTGCCCTAAAAATTCTGTGTGTTCTGCCCATTCATTGCCTGCCCCACCATAACTTTAATACGTTCCAATTTTGTTTTCATTTAGTTCAGTTTTAAAAATTTAACCAATTTCTGTGAATCATGGATTATTTAGAAGTGTTGTTTAATTTCTAAATATTTGAGGATTTCCCATATTCTTTCTGTTATTGATTTCTAGTGTAATTCCATTGTGGTTGGGGAATATATATTTTGGGTGATTTTATTCTTCTAAGGTTATTAAGACTTGTTTTATAGGTTAACATACGGTTTGTGTAAGTGAATGTTCAGTGTGCACTTGTAAAGAATGTGTTCTGCTGTTGGCAGAGTGTTCTCTAAATATTAGGTTAAATTGGTTGACATGGTTGTTAAGTGTTTTATAGCCTTGCTAATGTTAAGTCTAGTTCTATCAGTTATTGAAAGTGAAGATTGAAGGCTCCAACTCTGTTGTTGAATTGCCTGTTTCTCTTTGAGTTCTGTCAGGTTTTGCTTCATGTGTTTTTGGGCTGTGTTGTTAGATTTGTATACATTTATAATTGTTTTATCTTCCCTTTGTATTAACTGATTTATCATTATGAAATTCCCTCTCTCTACTAATGTTCCCTTTCTTGAAGTGTATTTTGTTTTGCCTTAACATTGCCACTACAGTTCTCTTAATATTACCACTTGTGTGACATATCTTTTTCCACCCTTTTACTTTCAAACTGCTTATGTCCTTCAGTCTCAACTGTGTCTTGTATAGATATTATATACTTAGATCTTGCTTTTTTGCTATTGTTTCAAAAATCCAGTTGGATGATTCCTGCATTTTGATTGGAGTGTTTAGTCCGTTCACATATAATATGATTACTGATGTGGTTGGATTTACTACCTATTTTGCTATTTCTTTTCTACACCTCACATGTTTTTTGTTTACCCGTTATTCCTTTAATTGCTTTGATTTCTTAATAATATTTTCTGAGTTATTTTATTAATGGTTGCTCTAGCAATTAAAAAATGAATCTTATTACTTCAAGTTAATACTGAATTAATTCCAGCAAAATATAGCAAATTTTTCATCCCTTCTTTTTACTTTTATGTTTTTAAAGTGACGAAATGTACATAAAATTTACTGTTTTAATAATTTTTAAATATACAGTTCTGTGATGTTAAGTGCATTCACATTTGTGCAACCATCACCACCATCCATTTTCAGAACTTTTTTCATCTTCCCATATTCAAACTCCCTTCCTGGTAAACAGTAACTCCCCATTTCCCCCTCCTCCCAGCCCCTGACAACCACTATTTTACTTTCTTTCCTTATGAATTTCACTAGTGTGGAAACACAATATTTGACCTTAAGTGATAGACTTATTTCACTTAGAATGTCTTCAGGGTTCTTCCATGTTATATAACATGTACCAAAATTTGCTTTTTAAGGCTGAATAATATTTCATTGTAGGTGTATATTATAGTTTGTTTATCCATTCATATGTTGATGGACACTTGGATTGCATCCACTCTTTGGGTTGCTTTCACTTACTGTGAATAGTCCTGCTGTGAACTTAGTGTGCAAATATCTGTTTGCCCCTACTTTCGATTCTTTTGTGTATATACCCCGAAGTGGAATCACTGGATCATATGGTAGTTCTGTGTTTAATTTTTTGAGAAATTGCTTTTTGTTTTTTGATTGCCATACTGTTTTTCACAGTAGCTGCACCATTTTACATTCCCATCAGCAATATACAGGGATTTCGATTTTCCCACATCTGTGCCAACACTTTCTTTTTTTTGTTTGTTTTTTGATTCTAGCCACCCTGAAACATGCCAATTGGTATCTTGTGGGTTTTTTTTTTTAAACATCTTTATTGGAGTATAATTGCTTTACAGTGTTGTGTTTCTGCTGTATAACTAAGTGAATCAGCTATATGCATATGTATATCCCCATATCCCCTCCCTCTTGCATCTCCATCCCACCCTCCTTACCCCACTCCTCTAAGTGGTTGCAAGGCACCCAGCTGATCTCCCTGTTCCAAGCAGCTGCTTCCCACTAGCTATCTGTTTTACATTTGGTAGTGTATATATGTCAGTGTTACTCTCTCACTTCTTCCCAGCTTACTCTTCCCCATCCCCATGTGCTCAAGTCCATTCTCCACGTCTTTGTCTTTATTCCTGTCCTACACCTAGGTTCATCAGAACCATTTTTTAAAATTCTATATACACGTGTTAGCATACAGTATTTGTTTTTCTCTTTCTGATTTACTTCACTCTGTAAGACAGACTGTAGGTCCATCCACCTCACTACAAATAACTCAGTTTCGTTTCTTTTTATGGCTGAGTAATATTCCATTGTATATAGGTGCCACACCTTCTTTATCCATTCATCTGTCGATGGACACTTAGGTTGCTTCCAAGTCCTGGTTATTGTAAATAGTGCTGCTATGAACATTGTGGTACATGACTCTTTTTGAATTATGGTTTTCTCAGGGTATATGCCCGGTAGTGGGATTGCTAGATTGTATGGTAGTCCTATTTTTAGTCTTTTAAGGAACCTCCATACTGTTCTCCATAGTGACTGTATCAATTTACATTCCCACCAACAGTGCAAGAGGGTTCCCTTTTCTCCACATTCTCTCGAGCATTTATTGCTTGTAGATTTTTTCATGATGGCCATTCTGACCTGTGTGAGGTGGTACCTCACTGTAGTTTTGATTTGCATTTCTCTAATGATTAGTAATGTTGAGCATCTTTTCATGTGTTTGTTGGCAATCTGTATATCTTCTTTGGAGAAATGTCTCTTTAGGTCTTCTGCCCATTTTTGGATTGGGTTGTTTGTTTTTTTGATACTGAGCTGCATGAGCTGCTTGTATATTTTGGAGATTAATCCTTTGTCAGTTGCTTCATTTGCAAATATTTTCTCCCATTCTGAGGGTTGTCTTTTGGTCTTGTTTATGGTGTCCTTTGCTGTGCAAAAGCTTTTCAGTTTCATAGGTCCCATTTGTTTATTTTTGTTTTTATTTCCATTTCTCTAGGAGGTGGGTCAAAAAGGATCTTCCTGTGATTGATGTCATAGAGTGTTCTTCCTATGTTTTCCTCTAAGAGTTTTAGAGTGTCTGGCCTTACATTTAGGTCTTTAATCCATTTTGAGGTTATTTTTGTGTATGGTGTTGGGAAGAGTTGTAGTTTCATTCTTTTACATATAGCTGTCCAGTTTTCCCGGCACCACTTATTGAAGAGGCTGTCTTTTCTCCATTGAATACTCTTGCCTCCTTTATCAAAGGTGACCATATGTGTGTGGGTTTATCTTTGGGCTTTCTAACCTGTTCCATTGATCTATATTTGTGTTTTTGTGTCAGTACCATACTGTCTTGATTACTGTAGGTTTGTAGTATAGTCTGAAGTTGGGGAGCCTGATTCCTCGAGCTCTGTTTTTCTTTCTCAAGATTGCTTTGGCTGTTTGGGGTCTTTTGTGTTTCCATACAAATTGTTAAATATTTTGTTCTAGTTCTGTGAAAAATGCCATTGGTAGTTTGATAGGGATTGCATTGAATCTGTAGATTGCTTTGGGTAGTATAGTCATTTTCACAATGTTGATTTTTCCAATCCAAGAACATGGTGTATCTATCCATCTTTTTTTATTGTCTTTAATGTCTTTCATCAGTGTGATAATTTTCTGCATACAGGTTTTTTGTTTCCTTAGGTAGGTTTATTTCTAAGTATTTTATTCTTTCTGTTGTATTGGTAAATGGGAGTGTTTCCTTAATTTCTCTTTCAAATTTTTCATCGTTAGTGTATAGGAATGCAAGAGATTTCTGTGCATTAATTTGGTATCCTGCTGCTCTACCAAATTCATTGTTTACCTCTAGTAGTTTTCTGGTAGCATCTTTAGGATTCTCTATAGTATCATGTCATCTGCAAACAGTGACTGTTTTACTTCCTTTCCGTTTTTTTTAGATTTTTAAAATTTCTTTTTCTTATCTGATTGCTGTGGCTAAAACTTCCAAAACTATGTTGAATAATAGTGGTGAGAGTAGGCAACCTTGTCTTGTTGCTGATCTTAGAGGAAATGGTTTCAGTTTTTCACCATTCAGAACGATATTGCCTGTGGGTTTGTCATATATGGCCTTTATTATGTTGAGGTAGTTTCCCTCTACGCCTACTTTCTGGAGAGTTTTTATCATAAATGGGTGTTGAATTTTGTCAAGCTTTTTCTGAACCTATTGAGATGATCATATGGTTTTTATCCTTCAGTTTGTTAATATGGTGTATCACATTGATTTGTGTATATTGAAGAATCCTTGCATTCCTGGGATAAACCCCACTTGATCATGGTGTATGATCCTTTTAATATGCTGTTGGATTCTGTTTGCTAGTATTTTGTTGAGGGTTTTTGCATCTATGTTCATCAGTGATACCAGCCTGTAGTTTTCTCTTTTTGTGACATCTTTGTCTGGTTTTGGTATCAGGGTGATGGTGGCCTCATAGAATGAGTTTGGGAGTGTTCTTCCCTCTGCTATATTTTGGAAGAGTTTGAGAAGGATAAGTGTTAGCTTTTCTCTAAATGTTTGATAGAATTCGCCTGTGAAGCTGTCTGGTCCTGGGCTTTTGTTTGTTGGAAGATTTTAAATCACAGTTTCAATTGCAGTGCTTGTGATTGGTCTGTTCATATTTTCTATTTCTTCCTCCTTCAGTCTCAGGAAGTTGTGCTTTTCTAAGAATTTGTCCATTTCTTCCAGGTTACCCATTTTATTGTCATAGAGTTGGTTGTAGTAATCTCATGATTCTTTGTATTTTTGCAGTGTCAGTTGTTACATCTGCTTTTTCATTTCTAATTCTGTTGGTTTGAGTCTTCTCCCTTTTTTTCTTGATGAGTCTGGCTAATGGTTTGTCAATTTTGTTTATCTTCTCAAAGAACCAGCTTTTAGTTTTATTGATCTTTGCTGTTGTTTCCTTCATTCCTTTTTCATTTATTTCTGATCTGATCTTTATGACTTCTTTTTTTGTGCTAACTTTGGGGATTTTTTGGTTCTTCTTTCTCTGATTGCTTTAGGTGTAAGGTTAGGTTGTTTTTTTGAGATTTTTCTTGTTTCTTGAGGTAGGATTGTATTGCTATAAACTACCCTCTTAGAAATGCTTTTGCTGCATCCCATAGGTTTTGGGTCATCGTGTTTTCATTGTCATTTGTTTCTAGCTATTTTTTGATTTTCTCTTTGATTTTTTTCAGTGATCTCTTGGTTATTTAGTAGTGTATTGTTTAGTCTCCATGTATTTGTATTTTTGATAGTTGTTTTTCCTGGAATTGATATCTAGCCTCATAGCATTGTGGTTGGCAAAGATACTTGATACGATTTCAATTTTCTTAAATTTACGAAAGCTTGATTTGTGACCCAAGATATGATCTATCCTGGAGAATGTCCCATGAGTATTTGAGAAGTGTATACTGTTGTTTTGGGCTGGAATGTCCTATAAGTATCAGTTGAGTCCATGTGGTCTAATGTATCATTTAAAGCTTCTGTGTCCTTATTTATTTTCATTTTGGGTGATCTGTCCGTTGGTGAAAGTGAGGTGTTGAAGTTCCTTATTATTGTTGGGTTGCTGTTGATTTCCTCTCTTATGGCTGTCAGCATTTGTGTTATGTATTGAGGAGCTCCTGTGTTGGGTGCATAAATATTTACAATTGTTGTATCTTCTTCTTGGATTGATCCCTTAATCATTCTGTAGTATCTTTCTTTGTGTCTCGTAATAGTTTTTATTTTAAAGTCTGTTTTGTTGGATATGAGAATTGCTACTCCACCTTTCTTTTGATTTCCATTTGCATGGAATATCTTTTTCCATCCCCTCACTTTCAGTCTGTATGTGTCCCTAGGTTGAAGTGGGTCTCCTGTAGATAGCATATATATGGGTCTTGTTTTTGTATCCATTCAGCCAGTCTGTGTCTTTTGGAGTAATTAATCCATTTATATTTAAGGAAATTATCGATATGTATGTTCCTATTACCATTTTCTTAATTGTTCTGAGTTTGTTATTGTAGGTCTTTTCCTTCTCTTTTGTTTTTTGCCTGGAGAAGTTTCTTTAGCATTTGTTGTAAAGCTGGTTTGGTGGTGCTGAATTCTCTTAGCTTTTGCTTGTATGTAAAGGTTTTCATTGCTCTGTCCAATGTGAATGAGATCCTTGCTGGGTAGAGTAATCTTGGTTGTAGGTTTTTTCTTTTTATCACTTTAAACATGTCCTGCCACTTCCTTCTAGCTTGCAGAGTTTCTGCTGAAAGATCAGCTGTTGACCTTATGGGGATTCCCTTGTATGTTATTTGTTGCTTATCCCTTGCAGTTTTTAATATTTTTTCTTTGTATTTAATTTTTGATAGTTTGATATATGTCTCGGCATGTTTCTCTTTGTGTTTATACTGTATGGGATTCTCTGCGCTTCCTGGATTTGATTGACTATTTCCTTTCCCATGTTAGGGAAGTTTTCAATTATAATTACTTCATACATTTTCTCAGACCCTTTCTTTTTCTCTTTTTCTTCTGGGACCCCTATAAATCGAATGTTGATGTGTTTAATATCCCAGAGGTCTCTGAGACTGTCCTCAATTCTTTTCATTCTTTTTTCTTTATTCTCCCTGGCAGTTATTTCCACCATTTTATCTTCCAGGTCACTTACCCGTTTTTCTGCTTCAGTTATTCTGCTATTGATTCTTTCTAGAGTATTTTTAATTTCAGTAATTGTGTTGTTCATCACTGTTTGTTTGCTCTTTAGTTCTTCTAGATCCTTGTTAAATGTTTCTTGTATTTTCTTCATTCTGTTTCTGAGATTTCGGGTCATCTTTACTATCATTACTCTGAATTCTTTTTCAGGTAGGTTCCCTATCTTGTCTTCATTTATTTGGTCTTGTAGGTTTTTACCTTGCTCCTTCGTCTGTAACATATTTTGTTGTTGTTTCATTTTTCTTTTTTTTTGATGGGTGGTACTGTATTCCTGTCTTACTGGTTGTTTGGCCTGAGACGTCCAGCAGTGGAGTTTGCAGGCAGTTGGATAGAGCCTTGGTGCTGAGATGAGTACCTCTGGGAGGCCTCACTCCAATTGATATTCCTTGGGGTCTGAGGTTCTCTGTTAGTCCAGTGTTTTGGACTTTGGAGCTCCCACCACAGGAGCTTGGGCCTGACCTCTGGCCTGGGAACCAAGGTCCCGCAAGCTTTGTGGCATGGTGTAAAAAAAAAAAAAAAAAAAAAAGAAAAAGAAAAAAAAGGAAGCAACAGTATGATATCAAAGAATAAAAAGGAAAATAAAATTAGATAAAAAATATATTAGGAAAAATTAAACTGTAATTGAAACAACTGCAATAAGGTAAAATAAAGCTACAACAGGAAAAAGAATGGAAAAAAATGGGGGGTGGCAGAAGCCAAAAGGAAAGAACAATAACAAAGTATAAAGAATAAAATATGCTGCCATGGGAGGTGGGGAATGGGGCTCAGGTGCAGGAAGTACCATTCCTAACTCAGGTGTTCTAAGTCGGGGACTTCCTGTTAAAAAAAAAAAAAGAAAAAGAATAAAATAAAATTAGAAAAAGGAAAGATTTATTAGGAAAAATAAGAATATAAAAGAATCAACAACAGTGAACCAACAAGGTAAAACAGAACCCCAATCTAAAAGAAGAAAAAGGAAAAAGAAAATGCCTTGGCTATAGGAGCGGAGTTTACGAAGGGGTGGAACTTAGGCAGGGGAGGGGTTTAGCATGGGGTGGGACCTAGGCAGGTGGGGTGTGAGGTTTGAGTGTGGGGTGGGGACTCTGCTTAGGACCTGTGTGGAAGGGAAGAGGCAGCCTTCCACGAAAGAAGGGCCTCTGGAGTGTGGAGTTCCAGTGTTTAGAAGTAGGGCCCTGAGTGAGGTGGTGTGGGTGGGGTTTAGGCCCAGCACCTTGGAGGGGGTCTCTGAGTGTAGAGGTAGGGCCCTGGGTGGGGGTGTAGTGGCGGGGTTTGTGTTCTGCGCAGCAGGAGGGAGGCTCCCAGGGCAGAGGATTAGGCCCGGGAGCCCAACAGGCTCCCCAGTGCCTAAGTGGACAGGAAAGCACTGGCTGTGTTCCCTTCTGTTCCTTCGCGCCCCTCCCCCACCATCACTCCCAGGGTCTCCCCCATCCCCGCTGGACCCCTTACAGTGGGTGGGTCCCTCTGGGTGCAGGAACTCCTCCCCTCCCCCAGCTACCCCTCAGGGGTGCTGGTTCCGGAGGTCTGGCCTTTGTTTTTGCTCCCCTTCCCTCCCTCCCACACCCTCAGGACACGCACAGCTGGACGGGCCCTAGGTGGGCAGAGGATAAGGCCTGGGATCTCAGCAGGTTCCTGGGGGCCCACGTGGGCAGGGGAAACCTGGCCACGCTCACTTTTGATCCTCTGCCCCCAGTGGTTCCCCTTTTCCCCCTTTGGGCATGGGAACCCTTCCCCTCCCGCAGCCACCTCTCAGGGGTGCCAGTCCTGTCTCGCCTCCACTTCTCCTCCCCCTTCACTCCCCCCCACACCCCACATCCTACCCAGTTGTTGGGGGTTCCTCCTGTCCCCTTAGGTGTCCGTGGTCCCCCACCAGTGCCTGGCAGGTGCCCTAGTTGTGAGGAGACACGAATTCTGCATTCTCCTAGTATGCTGTCTTGACTCTGTCCTCCTCATTGTGGTTTTGATTTGCATCTCTAATGACAAGTGATGTTGAGTACCTTTTAATGTTTTATTGGCTGTTCATGTATCTTTTTTGGAGAAACATCTGTTTCAATTCTTTGCCCATTTTAAAATCGGGTAATTTTTCTTTTTGTTGTTGAGCTGTAGGAGTTCTGTATGTACAGTTGACCCTTGAACATCACGGGTTTGACCTGCATGGATCCACTTATATGTGAATGTTTTTCAGTAGTAGATACTATAGTACTACATACTCTGTGGTTGCTTGAATTCTCAGATGTGGAGTTGCAGTTATGGAGGGCCAACTGTTAAGTTATACTCAGATTTTTGACAGATGGTCAATTCCTGCATTGCAAGAGTCAACTGTATTTTGAATATCAATTTCTTATCATATATATGATTTGCAGATATTTTCTCCCATTATGTGAGTTGCCATTGTACTCTGTTGATAGTGTCCTTTGATGTCCAAAAGCTTTTACTTTTGATGAAGTCCAACTTAACTAGTTTTTCTTTTGTTGCCTGTGCTTTTGGTGTCATATGCAAGAAATCATTGCAAATCCAAAGTCATGAAGTTTTTGCCCTTTTTTTGTTTTTTTGATACATTTATTTTATTTTAGGCTGTGTTGGGTCTTCGTTGCTACACGTGGGCTTTCTGTAGTTGCGGAGAGTGGGGGCTACTCTTCATTGTGGTGTGTGGGCTTCTCATTGCAGTGGCTTCTCTTGTTGCAGAGCATGGGCTCTAGGCGTGCAGGCTTCAGTAGTTGTGGCACGCGGGTTTAGTTGTTCCGTGGCATGTGAGATCTTCCTGGATCAGGGCTCGAACCTGTGTCCCCTGCTTTGGCAGACAGATTCTTAACCACTGTGCCACTAGGGAAGCCCCACCTTTTGTTTTTCTAATACGAATTTTATAGTTTTAGCTTATATGTAGGAATGTGATCCATTTTGAGTTGATTTTTGTATGTGGTGTGAGATAAGGATCAAATTTTATTTTTTTCCATGTGGGTTTTCATGTTTCCTGGTGCAGTTTGTTAAACACTGTCCTTTTCCCCCGTTGAATGGTTTTGGGGTCCTTGTTGAAAATCATTTAGCCACATATATGAGGGTTTATTCCTGAGCTCTGTTGTATTCTGTTGTTGTGTATGTCAGTCTTTATGCCAGTGTGGTACTATTTTGAGTACCATAGCTTTGTAGTAAGTTTTGAAATTAGAAAGTGTGACACCTTCAACTTTCTTCTTTTTCAAGATTGTTTTGGCTATTTGGGGTCCCTTGAGATTCCATATTTTAGGATGAATTTTCATATTTTTGCAAAAAACTGGTGTTGTGATTTTGATAGGGCCTGCATTGAATCTGTACATTGGTTTGGGTAGTACTGACATCTTAGCATTATTTTTTAACCCATGAGCATGAGGTGTCTTTTTATTTATATGCATCTTCTTTATTTCAGCAACATTTTGTAGATTTCAGCACACGTCTTTCACTTCCTTGGTTAAGCTTAATTCTAAGTATTTTATTCTTTTCTATATTTACTTATTTATTTTCTATATATTCTTTTTATTTTCCAGTATAAATGGAGTGATTTTCTTAATTTTATTTTTAGATGTTCATTACATAAAAATTGAATTGATTTTTGTGTGTTGATACTGCATCCTGCAACTGTGCCAAATGGTTAATCAGTTCTAACAGTTTTATGTGGAATCTATAGGGTTTTCTACATAAAAGATCATGTTTTTAGAGAACAAGAGATAATTCTATTTCTCTTTTAGTTTAGATGCCTTTTATTTCATATTCTTGCTAATTGTCCTGGCCAGGACTTACAGTACTGTTTTGAAGGGAAGTAGTGAAAGTGAACATCTTTGTCATATTCCTGACCTTAGGGAAAATGTTTTCAGTTTTTTACCATCAAGTATGATACTGACTAATTTTTTTTTTATTTTATTTTATTTTTGCGGTACGCAGGCCTCTCACTGTTGTGGCCTCTCCCATTGCGGAGCACAGGCTCCGGACGCGCAGGCTCAGCGGCCATGGCTCACGGGCCCACCCGCTCCGCGGCACGTGGGATCCTCCCGGACCGGAGCACGAACCCGTGTCCCCTGCATAGGCAGGCGGACTCTCAACCACTGTGCCACCAGGGAAGCCCTGACTAATTTTTTTATGTACTGGTTTTAGTACATTGAGGTAGTTCCCTCTATTCCTAATTTGTTGAATGTTCTTGTCATGAAAGGGTGTTGAGTTTTGTCAAATGCTTTTTTACTGAGATGGTCATGTGGTGTTTTTCTTTCATTCTGTTAATGTGGTGTACTACATTGATTTTTCTTGTGTTGAACCATCCTTGCATTCCAGGAATAAATCGCACTGTTTTATAAATCTTATCATACTGCTGTTAAATTTGGTTTGCTAGTATCTTGTTGAGGATTTTTTTTTTTTTTTTGGCGGAACGCGGGCCACTGTTGTGGCCTCTCCCGTTGTGGAGCACAGGCTCTGGATGTGCAGGCTCAGAGGCCATGGCTCACGGGCCCAGCCGCTCTGCAGCATGTGGGATCTTCCTGGACTGGGGCACGAACCCGCGTCTCCTGCATCGGCAGGCGGACTCTCAACCACTGTGCCACCAGGGAAGCTTGTTGAGGATTTTTGCGTATGTATTCTTCAGGGATATTGACTTGTAGTTTTCTTTTCTCGTGAGTCTTTGTCTGGCTTTAGTATCACAGTAATGCTGGGCTTATAGGATGAGTTACTAAGTGGTCCTGTTTCAGTTTTTTGAAAGAGTTTGAGGAGAATCGGTGTTTATTTCAATTGTTTGATAGAATTCACTAGTGAAACCGTATGGACTTTTTTTTTCTTTGATTACTGATTTAATCTTATAAATTTATTCAGATTTTCTATTTCTTCAACATTCAGTTGTGGAATTTGTCCGTTTTATATAAGTTTTCTGATTGGTCAGGATACAGTTGTTCAGAGTACTCTCTTATAATCATTTTTATTTTTGTAAAATCAGTAGTAATGTTTCCCCTTTCACTTCTGAGTTTAGAGTTTTTTTTTCCGTAGTCTACTTAAAGGTTTCTCAGTTTTGTTGATCTTTTAGAAGAACCAACTCCTGGTTTCTTTGATTTTTTTCTGTTTTGCTCTTTTTCACTTTATTTCTGTCTGCTCTAATCTTTATTATTTCATTCTTCTAGGTTTGGGTTAATTCATTCTTCATGTATTTCCATAAGATGTAAAGTAACCTTGGTTTGAGATCTTTTTCTTTTAATGTAAGCATTTAGTTGTAAGTTTCCCACTTTGCACTGCTTTTGTTGCATCCCATGTGTTGTAGTGTGTTGTGTTTTCATTTTCATTTGTCTCAGGATATTTTCTGATTTCTTTTGTTATTTTTTTTTCTTTTCCATGGATTGTTTAAGAGTGGGTTAATTTCCACGTTTGTGAGTTTTTTGTTTTTCCTTTTGCTGTTGATCTTTACTTTCATTCCACTGTGATCAGAAAAAATACTTTGGATTGTTTCAGTCTTTTAAAGTTTATTAAGACTTCTTTTGTAGCCTAACCTATAATCTGTCTTGGAGAATATTCCATGTGCATTTGACAAAAATGTGTGTTTTTCTGTCATCGTATGGAGTGATCTGTGTATTTCTTTTAAGTCAAATTAGTCTGTAGTGTTGTTCAAATTCTCTATTTTCTTTTTGATTTTTTTTGTCTGGTTCTGTTTTCAGGTGCTTTTTTTGAGGTATTATTGTCATGTATGTTGTATGTTATAAGCCCAACAGTGCAGTGTATTTTATTTTTAAGTTATTGTCTTATAAAGGCTGATATATTTTAGAGAAATTAGAAGGAGAAAACACAAAAATACATTTATTCAGTCTTTTACCTTTATCCATTTACCATATCTTGTGCTCTTTGTTTCTTCCTTTGGATTTGAGTTACCATCTTTCTCAGTAGTCCCCCAAATTACCCCCGGTTCAGTGATTTGCTAGGAAGACTCACAGTACACAGCATATAGTCATGTTCATGACTGTGATTTATTACAACAAAAGGATACAAAGCAAATTTGCCAAAGGGAAAAGTTTAGTGGGCAAAATCTGGAGGAACCAGCTGCCAGCTTCAAATAGTCCTCTTTCAGTGCAGTCATATAGGATGTGCTTATTTTCTCCATTAAATTGTGACGACATTTGTGCAATGTTGAATTCCAGGGAAGCTTGTTATAGACCTAGTCCCCAAGGTTTTTACTGGGGACTTTCTGCCCAGCACATACTGAATTTCACATTGTCTGAAAGAAAACAGGTGTTTCAGCATAAGCCATTTGATTTGTATAAACAGTTTAGGTACAGTCAGCCACTCTAATTAGTTTTGGAATGGTGGGAACCCTCCCAAAATCCAAGTTCCCAGATGCCAGCTCAGGACCAACCTTGCAGGCAGGCAGTTTTTTTTTGTTTGGTTGTTTGTTTTTTTAGTACAGCAGTCTTATTAAGCCTGTTAACTCTTTTCTGCACACCTTTTGAAGTCCTTTCCTTTTTTCCTGAGGGATTTCTTTTAGTATTTCTCATAAGGCAGGTTCGATAAGAACAAATATTTTAATCTCTGTTTATCTGGGAATGTCTTTGTTTATAGTTCCAAAAGATAGTTTTGCTGGATATAGAATTCATGGTTGACAGTTTTTCTGTTTCAGCATTTAAATATGTTCTTTCAGTGTCTTCTTGGTCTCCATTGTTTCTGACAAGAAGTGAGCCATTAATGGCATTTTTGTTGTCTTGTGTGTGATCACTTGTTTTACCTATATTCTTTTCACATTTTCTTTTTGTTGAGTTTAAGTAGTTTTGTGTATGATGTATGTGTGCATGTGTTTATCCACACTGGGATTTTGTCAAGCATTCTGAATCTGGGGCTTAATGTCTATCAAAAAACTTGGGACATTTGCAGTCATTATTTATTCAAATATTTTTTTATCCCATGTACTATCTCCTGGAACTTCCCATTATATGTGCATTGGTGCACTTGATGTCTTAGGGGTCTCTGAGGCTCTCTTCACTTGAGTCTTTCTTTTCTGTCTTTTAGATTGCTTAATTTTATTGAAGTGTTTTCATGTTTTTTGATCTGCCATCTCAGATCTGCTGCTGAGTCTGTATAATGTTTTCATTTCAGTTATTGTATTGGGTTGGCCAAAAAGTTTGTTCGGATTTTTCCATAAGATGTTATGGAAAAATCCGAACAAACTTTTTGGCCAGCCCAATACTTCTAAACTGTAGAATTTCTAGAATTGGTTCTGTTTTATTGATTTTACTTCTTTTTTGAGATTCCCCGCTTGTTTAGGTGTCATCATATTTTTTTTCATTATTTAAACATACTTTCCTTTATTCTTTTAATATGTTTTTCATGACTGATTTGAATTATTTGCCTGCCATTCTGGGCCCGCTCACAGGTAGTTTGTGTTTCCTTCAGTCTGGGTCACTCATTGTATATCTTTAAACTTTTTTTGTTGATGATTGGACATTTTGGATAATTTATTGTAATAACTCTAGAGGGTTTTTTTTGTTTGTTTTGTTTGTTTTCTGAGGGTCATTGTTGCTGATACTTGTTTTAGTATTGTTTTTTTAGTAAGTTTCCTGGACTTAATCAGCAAAATTTATCTCCCCTGCAATGTGCAGCCACTGACTAATGTCTCTGCTTATTTTTTCTTATTTTTATTTTTACCATGGCTTTCTAGGGGTTGCCTCTATGTCTGCATAGTGTTTAGATGTTCAAACATCTTGAGCCAGTAAGGCATCTGTTCTCTGTTGGTTGTGGGATGATGTGTGGGTTTGGGAGTACAGGCAAAGTTCAGGACGTTTTAATGTCTGCCCCAGCTTTTACTTCATGACAGGCCTTTCTGGAACTTCCTTGCAGACAGCTTCCCAGTGAACTAGTGATGTGTGGGGAGCTTGGCCTTTCAGTGCTCTTAGCTTTGCATGTACACAGCCTCCCTGACAGACAGGGATGAGTGGAGAGCTTGGGTGCTTCAGCGTTTTTCCTTTTTATAAGTCTGTCTCCCATTGAACCAAGGATGTGTGGCAAGCTTATCTGTTCCCTCTTTGACTCTCTGGTGTCCAGGATTTTCCTGTTAAATTTCTTGCTGGTTGAGGGATGTGCTGCTTGCCCAAAGCTGTCTGCAAACTCTGGCTAGCAACACTGTTAGCTTTTTCTGTTTGTTTTCTAAGAATTTGCCAGTTCAACAGTGCTGCAGGCTGTATTGCACTCTGCTCCATGTCAAGGCAGCCTACCTTTAGCAGCAAAGCTGCTGGTTTTTCACCAACAGCCCCACCCTGGTGGCACTGCTGCCTACCAAGCTTTGGTGAGGGGATGGGAACAGTCCTGGCAAGAACATCATTTATTGCCACTGTTCTTATCTGAGGTTCAGAAGTTTCCTGTGCATAAAATGTTCTTAATTTGTATGCCATCACTTTTCAAATACAGTACAGTTGACCCTTAGATAACAGAGGGGTTAGGGTCCCTGACCCTCTGTGTGGTCAAAAATCTGCGTATAACTTTACAGTCAGCCCTCTGTATCCACGTTTCCGTGTCCATGGGTTCAGTGGACCACAGATTGAGATGTACTGTAGTACGTATTTACTGAATAAAATCTGCATATGAGTAGACCTGTGCAGTTCAGACCTGTGTTGATCAAGGGTCAACTGTATTTGAAATGTTTGTTTTGACAGTTTTGTTCAGTTTTATGGTTGTTTTTGGGGGGAGAGGATTTGCCAGTCTCTTTACTCTCTCATTGTTGGAAGTCCTTGTGATTTAACTTTTGTTAGGCAATTTTATGTTTCCCTAAGTCTTAATGGGGTAAAACTGAGCAAATTGGCTCTTTGTGTCATAATTCTCAGTCATTAGAAGAAATAATTCCTTAATTTTTCTCTTCAAGCACATGTAATTGTTGATGTAATTTCTGCTTTCTTCTTAAAGCAAGACTGAGCTGTTTTGTTTTGAGAGGGAGAGAGTGTGTGTGTGTGTGAAGTGGTAGGAAGAGAATATGTTTGAAGCTTGGTTATTTACAGTACAGTATTCAGTAGTTTTGGGGTCTCATTTGTCTTACATTACCATTATTGTTATCACTTTCTTTAAGAACCAGATCCACTACCATCAGCTCTGCTGCCATCATCAGTATCACTTGTTTTTGAAGCAGAAGGGTGATAGAATTTTTGTTAATTTTTTTTCACTGTCAGTCACATGAAATATAAATCCCACTGACCTTAAAACTAAAAACCTAAATGAGAACAAATATAAACTAATAAGTATTGAGTGCATATTGTATGTCAGTCTCTATTTAAGTTTATTATGTATATTATTTCATGAAATCCTTACAGTAATTTTGGGAGATTGGTCTTAGTTCTGTTTTCCCTATGATAGGGAAAGTGAGGCTCAAATAAAGTCATTGTGTGACCTAGAGGAAATTATTTAATAAATGGCAGAGCTGAGATTCAAACCCACGCTTAATGCCAAAGCTGATTTCGTGGAGATTGTCCCGTGCTGCTTCTCCTATAAAGTAAGAACAATAACAGTTGAGACAATCTGTTTGAAAGACATCTTAGCAACAACTCAAGTAAAACCATATTCAAATAGTTCTATTCAGACTTAAAGATTGTTTAATGCCCACTAAATTTCAAGCATGGTATCTAATAATCTTTTAGTATATTCTGTTTAAATGAAATGATACTGTGAAGTAGAATGGATTTCTTTCCATTTTAGACATCTTCATAAGCCTGGGTTCCACCAATTCTGAGGTTGAACTAAAGGAAGATTATGAAACTCAGCTGGAAAGATGGCATATAGGAAGAAGAAAAGTCTTAAAACATGGATGTATATTTCAAACCAGAAAAACGTATTGTTTAGTGTATTTTAAAATGTTTACTATTTTTCTGGAATAGGGGAACTAGGTAGTCTCCCTAAGTCTATTTTCCAGATAACTGATTCTATTTCTTTAAGTCCAACTTATAAATCTTAGTTAATTTTTTTCTAAGCTCTTTCTGAAGTTCTATTGTTTTTTTTAATATGGCATGTAAGTAGTATGTAATAGTGAAGACTCATAGTACATAATAGTGAAGTCACATAGTACATAAGACTTCTAGAGTCTTTGTTGTTGATATCATGGTGTGCTGTTGAGGTATGTTGGTCTGTGACCCATAGTTTGCTCTTAACTATATGCTAGGAAATGGAGATAAATTATACAGATTGCATACCTTCAGCTCTGTACAGTTTGTTTCTAGAAATTTCCATCTCTAATTATGTCCAATTGTGTACACACATAGGACTAAACTGATGCTTCTCTAGAGGGACTAGTGTGGTTTCCTAATTCATGAGATTTAAGTATTGTTTTCCAATTTAAGAATACAACCAACTTCTCATTTTCTTTATAAAGTTTTAAAACGTACAGAATACCTGGATACTCACCACCTAGAATCAGCAATTGTCAACATTTTCTTTCTCATTTATTTGCTTGGGTGTATATGTGTATATGTCTGTGCGTATATATTTGTGGGAACTCTTCAAAAGTTGGAGACATCAAGACACTACACTAATACCTAACTACTTATTGTGCATCTTCTAAAAATGACTTAAATATACATAGGCATAATATGAAAATTAATAATTCCCTAATATATTCTATTACGGAGTTTGACTTGAAAATTTCCCCAGTATTCCCCAAATTACTTGCATAGCCTTTTTCTTATTTTAAAACAGATCTACTCAAGGATCATGCATTCCATTGGATTGTTATATCTTAACTTAGAAATTGTTATCGCTTAACCTAGGATAGTCTTCCTTCCTTCTCTTACTTTCAGTTATTCAATATGTAGATTTATTTTGTTTTTAATAGATTAGGTCACTTTTCTTGAAAGATCACCCTCACTCTCTGGATTTGCCTAGTTGTTAATGTTTTCCTTGAATCCGTTATATTTCTTGTAAACTGAAAGTTACGTTTCAAGGTTTGATTAGATAAAGTTCAGCATATCTAGTGTGAATACTTTATGGGTGATTTTTGTATTCATGAAATTAATTTTAAAAGTGTTTCCATTCAAGAGTACTTGTTAATTGAGGTAATATTGCACAGGATAAAGAATAGTAACATGGTAGGAGGTAAACAGTCTGGTTTCAGGAGCTTGAAAGTGGGAATCAGATATTTCTCAAGTATTAACTCATTTCATAAAGGAAAGAAAGAAAATAACCAAAGTTTATTGGCTGTCCTTTTCCTGGACATGAAGGTGATCATCTCAGTTTAATGCCATGAGTATTGGTGTTGAGCTTGAGTCATCAGTCACAGTCATTAGCTGCTACCCTTAAGGAAAGTTGCACTTTGGAATTCGAGGAATGTTTGAAGCATGGAGTTAATTACTTATCACTACTGACATGGTATCAGTAGAAGAAATTGCATGTTACTGATAGAAGTGACCTGTGTACTTTGAAAATAATACCTAATGGACTGTTAACAATTAACCAGAAAACCTTTTTTGAAAATCATCTTAGGGCCTCCCTGGTGGCGCAGTGGTTGAGAGTCCGCCTGCCGATGCGGGGGATACGGGTTCGTGCCCCGGTCTGGGAGGATCCCATATGCCGCGGAGCGGCTGGGCCCGTGAGCCATGGCCGCTGGGCCTGCGCGTCCGGAGCCTGTGCTCCGCAACGGGAGAGGCCACAACAGTGAGAGGCCCGCATACCACAAAAAAAAGAAAAAAAAAAAAAATCATCTTAAACATATTAGTAATGTTTCCTGCGTTTGTAAATAGTATTCAGTATACTTAAATGATGGCTTATTTATTTATTTACTTTTAGACTTTTGTTTTTTAATGTACAGTGATGTGTTGTTCTTAAGTGGATATTGACAGGCGTATATACTAATGTAATGACTATTCCAATGAAGATTCAGAATATTTTCATCACTCCAGAAAGTTCCCTGTGTCTACTTCTGGTCAGCCTGGTTCTTCTCCCCATTCAGGTATCTGGTGGTCCAAGCCCTATACTGCCAGAGAGTTGGGTTGATCTTGTCATTGCTTAAGCTGTAGCAGAAAGCAATATGTTACTGGTGTCTTAAGTAGGAATTTCAAATACATTATCTCAAGGAAGCAGTTGGGAGTTTTGTTCTGTAGTATTTTTAATAATGTGATCCTGGGACATTAAAATAATAAAACAGCAACAAATAATATCTACAGTGCTTACTGAGCTGTAAGCACTCTGCCAAGTGCTGTTATTTATTTATTCAGTTTTTGCAGAACCTACCAGTGAGGTAGGTTCTATTGTTAGATTTATTTTAAAGATGCAGAAACTGAAGCATAGGAGAAATGTTTGTTCAAGCTTGCAAAGCTATTAAATGGCAGAGCAAGTATCTGAACCTTGCATTCAGACTTCAGAGCTTGTATTATTAACCACTGTATTATATTCCCTGTTAGTATATGTGGGCTTAGCAGATCTTCTTGAGCTTGTCAGGGAATCTAATCACCATTTATAGTGAATTTTCCTATATGAACAAAAGAACCCCAGTAATCAACTTAAAAAGACATATTGGAACAGTACCTCTTTGAAAGTTGGTGATCCCAGTTAAAAAAATAGGCAATGGATTTGAATAGGTATTTCTCCAGAGATGATGTAAGATAGCCACATGAAAAGATGCTCAACGTGATTTATTCATTAGAGAAATGTAAATAAACCATGAGATACTACCACACTCACTAGGATGGCTACCATTAAAAAGGCAGTAGCAAGTGTTGGCAAGGAGGTGAAAAAATTAGAACTCTCGTGAACTGCTGGTGGGAATGTATAACAAAATAGTGCAGTCACTGTGGAAAACAGTTTGACAGTTCCTCAAAAAGTTAAACACAGAGTTATCATATGACCCAGCAATTCCATTCCTAGATATATAGCCAAAAGAATTGATAACAGGTGTTCCAACAGAAACTTGTGCATGAACATTCATAGCAGCATTTTTCACAATAGCCAAGAGGTGGAAACAATCCAAACATCCATCAACAGATGAATGGATAAACACAATGTTGTATATCGATACAAGGGAATATTATTCAGTCATAACAGGAATGAAGTATTGATACATGCTACAACATGGATGAACCTTAAAAGATTATGCTAAGTGAAAGGCCAGGTGTCCTATGATTCCCTTTATATGAAATCTCCAGAATAGGCAAATCCATAGTCAGAAAGTAGATTATTGGTTACTAGGAGCTGGGGGTGGGGGTGGGGAGGGAATGGAGAATGACTACTAATAGATACAGAGTGTCTTATTGGAGTGATTTAAAAAATGCTCTGAGGGCTTCCCTGGTGGCGCAGTGGTTGAGAGTCCGCCTGCCGATGCAGGGGACACGGGTTCGTGCCCCGGTCCGGGAAGATCCCACATGCTGCGGAGCGGCTGGGCCCGTGAGCCATGGTCGCTGAGCCTGTGCGTCCGGAGCCTGTGCTCCGCAATGGGAGAGGCCACAACAGTGAGAGGCCCTTGTACCGCCAAAAAAAAAAAAAAAAAAGCTCTGAAATTATATGGGCGTGATGATTGCACAACTCTGAATACACTAAAGCGCAGTAAATTAGACACTATAAAAAAGTAAAAAGTAGACTTTAAACGTTGATGACATTTAGTTTATCAGACATAATATACACATATAACTACTCAAAAAGTGTAGAATAGAATTTCCTGGAGGCTGGTATACGGAACTCTTGATACTGTGTGGTAATCTAGGGAAAGACGAGTTGTTTAATCAAATAAACTTGGGAAATATACATACTGTATCTATTGAAGATTTACAGTGTACATCAGCCCACTAAAGATTTGCTAAAGCTCTGTGGTAAAGAAACCTGTTCAGTGTTAACACAGGATTTTTGTAACTGAATTGGTCTTCAGCCCTTTAAATGAACAATCATGAGATCTACAGAACCTACTTCATTATATCCAGCAAGGAAACCACCGGTCATATATTACTAAAAATTTTAGTTTATTAAGAATTCAGTAAAATAAAATCATTTCCTTAAACTAGCCATGTTTCAAGTGCTCAGTAGTCACATGTGACTAGTATATACTGTATTGGATAGTGCATTTCTCTTGTTGCAGAAAGTTTGCACAGCCTTAGTAGACATACACAATAAGACATACAGTCATAGGATGTTTTTATTTACTCTTAGTACACCACTTCTCAATTATTATAGAGCATTACAAAGAGAATGTTATGGGTTGAATCATGTCTCCCGCCAAAAGATATATTGAAGTCCTAACCCCCAGTACCAGAAAGTACTTTTTATGGAGAAAAATTAATGCTTACTTGAATCTGTGTTACCATGTTACAAGTTACAAGGAAATATCTGATAGACTTCATTAGGTATACATATATTTAGACACAGAGACAGTTTTGTAAGGAGTAAAATTGCCTCCTAGAAAGGATTTTTTTTAATAGAGTCAACAATTGGGGGCCTTTAAACACGTTGATTTCTGCTATTTACAGAGTCAAAGTAGTACTTATTAACATTTATGCAAAATGTAAGTCACTAGAAGAGAGGTGGGACTGAAGGCTGCTGGTTGTCTGCTTTACAGAAAAATTTAGCAGTTTCATAAGCCCACGTTATTGTACATTATTCTTTTGATATGGATACAAGCAGAATAACAATATCAGGTGTGATATGCTTTCTGACTTCCAAATTAGGGAAGTCATTCATTTTGAGAAATGAAAAGTTTATAAGATATATGAATATTGAAATAGTTAGAAATAAATTAGTAAATACTAAAACATACTATGATTTTAAATTAGTGATTAAATATTGTCACTCTGATTTGCTCTTTTACCTTTATTAATCCAGTAGGCAAATTATCATCATTGCTGATTATAACAATAGAAACCTTCTTAAAAGCCCCTTTTTTGATTGGTTAACGTTGTCTCCTTTGTCATTAACATTAAAAAAACAACCTTTTAAATAGGTCAGAGATCCCTAAATCATCAAAAATAAAGATGCAATTTACTCTAACTTGTATCTTGCATGTATGTATTGTAGTTGTGAAACAAATTACAATCAGTTTTTGTTGTTTTTGTCTTCTTTCTGTCCCTCCTACCTTCTATCATAGTTCAGGTTTCTCTTTTAGGTTTTTGCAACAGATTCTGAGTAGGCCTCTGTAAGTATGTTTTTTTTCCCCTTTAATTAGTTCTTCAAAAGACCATCTAAGATAACTTGTTTTTAACTTTTAAAACTTTTTTAGGATATACTTGACATAAATATAAATATAATTGACATATACATAAATTGTACATGTTTACAGTGTAAATTTGATTAAGTTTGATGTGTATGCACCTATTAAACCATCACTATAATCATGATAATGAACATATCCATTACCCCCAGATGTTTCCTCCTGTCTCTTTGTAGTGGCTTCCCACTGCCCTCTATCTCTGGGCACTCATCTGCTTACTCTCTCTCACTGTAGATTAGTTTTCATTTTCTAGAATTTTATATGAATGAAATCAGACAGTATGTACTTCTTTTTTGGTTGTTCTTGTGTGTCTTTCACTTAGCATAATTATAAAGAGGAAATTAACATTGGTACAGTATTATTAAAGTACAGATTTCATTGAAATTTTCCCTAATTTTTCTACTGATGTAGTTGTTATTTCTTAGTCTTTTCCATTCAGTAATAGTTGTTCAATTTTCCTTCTCTTTTATGACCTTGATCCTTTTGAAGAATACTGATCAGTTCATTTATAGAATCTATCAGCTTGGGTTTATTTGATTTTTCTCATGAATGGAATGCGTTTATGTGTTTTTGGCAGAAATTATCACAAAAATGTCCTACTCAGTATTATATCAAGGAGTTCATGATGTTCATATATCTTACTATTGGTGACCTTTACCTTGATCACTTGGTGTCTGCGAGGTTTCTCTACTATAAACTGTCATTCTTTTTGTAGTTAAAAAGGAACTGGGGGAAGATACTGTGCATATCCTATTTTTCCTGAAACTTTTGCTCACTGATTTTATGTCTATCACTGGATCTTGTCTGCAGCTAATTATGTGGTGTTTATCTAATGATGATTCTCTACATCCTTTTTCCTTCTCTATTTATTAATTGGAATTCTATGTAAGAAAGAGCTGTCCCTTTGCTTTCATTTATTCAGTTCCTTATATCAGTATGTTTTTGTATTTACGTGTTAAATACAATGCTGTAATTATTTTATTTAAATTTTTGCCTATTTAAAAAATTGGATTGTATATATATATATTTACTGCGTTTTAAGAATTCTTCATTTGTTCTGGATACAAGTCATTGATGCAGATATGTGATTTGCAAATATTTTTTTCCAGTTTGTAGCATGTCTTTTATTCTTTTTAGTAGTGTTTTTTGAAGAGAAACATTTGATTTTTATAAGGACCAGTCTGTCAGTTTTAATAATATTTATTTTGTGAGCCATGAAATAAATACTGTGTCTTATCTAAGAACTCTTAGCCTAACCTAAGACCACAAAAGATTTTCTTCTATATTCCTGAACTTTGATGGATCAGGTTTTACATATAGGTCTCTAATTGGTGAATTAATTAATTAATAGATGTTATGCATCTATTACTATATTTATTAGGTTCTTTTGATACTTCCGTCTTTTAACTTTTATGCTAGGATTAACAGGAATTTACTTATCATTATAGTGTTCTGTATTTGTCTATATATTTACCTGTACCAGTCGGTTTTATACTTTTTTTATGCTATAGTGTTGCTGTTCTGTGACCTTTCATTTTAACCTGAAGAACTCCCTTTAGCATTTCTGGTAAGTAGGTCTAGTGGTGATGAACACCGTCAGTTTTTGTTTGGGAAAGATTTTAATTTTCCTTCTTTTTTGAAGGATAGCTTGCCAGTTATAGTATTCTTGGTTGGCGGCTTTTTTCTTTTAGCACTTAGGATATATCATCCCACTCCTTTCTGGCCTGCAAGGTTTCTGCTGAGAAATTTGCTTATATAGTCCTATGGGGGTTCCCTTGTACATGACAAGTTGCCTTTTTCTTCTGCTTTCAAAACTCTCTTTGCTTTGACTTTTGACAATTTAATTTTAATTTGTCTCATTGTGGATTTCTTTGAGTTCCTCTTCGGGGTTCTTTGGGCTTTTTGTATCAGGGCATCCATTTCCTTCCCCAGATTTGGGAAGTTTTCAGCCATTATTTCTTTGAAAAAGTTTTCTGGTCATTTCTCTTTCTCCTGAGCATACATTGATCTGCTTGTTGGTATCTCACAAGTTCCTCAGGTTGTTTTTCTTTACTCTTTTTTTCTTTTTTTTTTCTTTTTGTTTTTGTGATTGAATGATTCCTGATGACTTTTCTTAGACCTTTTTTCTTTCTGCCTGATCTAGTCTTCTGTTGAATCTCTCTAGTGAGTTTTTTTTTTTTTTTTTTTCCCGGTACACGGGCGTCTCACTGTCGTGGCCTGTCCCATTGCGGAGCACAGGCTCCGGACACGCAGGCTCAGTGGCCATGGCTCATGGGCCCAGCCGCTCCGCGGCATGTAGGATCTTCCCGGACCGGGGCACGAACCCGTGTCCCCTGCATCGACAGGCGGACTCTCAACCACTGTGCCACCAGGGAAGCCCCTCTAGTGAGTTTTTATTTCAGTTATTATATTCTTTAGCTTTGTGATTTCTGTTTGGTAGTTTTATATTTATATATAATAAATTATATGTATAATATGTATATAAAATATGTTTATATATATTTTTTTAATTTATTTTATTTATTTTACTTTTGGCTGTGTTGGGTCTTCGCTGCTACACACGGGCCCTCTCCAGTTGTGGCGAGCGGGGGCCACTCCTTGCTGCGGTGCACAGGCCTCTCACTGTGGTGACCTCTTCCACTGCAGAGCACGGGCTCTAGGCATGCAGGCCTCAGTAGTTTTGGCATGTGGGCTCAGTAGTTGTGGCTCGTGGGCTCAGTAGTTGTGGCTCGCGGGCTCCAGAGCACAGGCTCAGTAGTTGTGGAGCACGGGCTCAGTTGCTCTGCGGCATGTGGGATCTTCCCAGACCAGGGCTCAAACCCGTGTCCTCTTCATTGGCAGGGGGATTCTTAACCACTGTGCCACCAGGGAAGCCCCATTAGGATCTCTTTCTAGAGATTTTTCTTGTGTCCTTTGGAACATACTTGCCTATTTCTTCATCTTCCTTGACTCTCTTTTTTGGTGTTTGTGCATTAGGCAAAGCAGCCACCTCTCCAGTCTTTATGGATTGGCCTCATACAGAAGAAAATCCCTACCAGTCAGCCCAGCCAGAGATTCTGGTGGCATCTCAAAACTATATTCTAGTTCAGCATGCTTATTTTATTCTTTGCAGCCGCCTGGTGTCTAGGTTATTCTACATCCCCTCACAGCATCAAAACAAGTGAGACTGAAGCCATTTCTCAGGCAGCCTCTAAAAAAGTTGGATCATCTGATGGTTTAGCCAACTCTTTCCCTCTCTTGGGAGAAGCTGAGAGCTGCGTTTTTTCATCCACTTGCTCTGTGCTGAGCTGGGGGGAGGAGCTTTGGGAACTGGCAGCCCAAACCTCGGTCTCTATTCTCATTAGCTACCTGATGGCTAAATTTTGCCAGGTCTCATTATTGCCCAGTGGAAGGCAAGACAGAACCCCCCTCGCCCCACCCCTTTTTTAGGCAGTCCCCGGAAAAGTTGGGGCTTTGGAATTGTGGACTAATCTTTAGCTCCCCAGGGAGAAGTTGGGGATCTACTACTTGCTTTTAATCTACTTGCTCTATACTTAGCCAGGGAGAGGGGCTATGGCAACTGCCTGCCCAAACCTCTGTCTCTGTGCTCACTAGCCCCCAGGCAGCTAGATTTTTCCAGATCCTGTCAGCACTCTGAGGCAGGTAAGACAGAACCCATTCCTTTGAATAGGCCCCATAGCAATTGGGCTTTTGGATGTGTGGATCAACTCTTTTTTTTCCCAGGAAAAGCTGAGAGCTAGAATTATTTTCTCTGCTAACTGTGCTAAGCTGTGGAGAGGAGCTATTGGTGACTACCAGACCAAGCTGTTGTCTCTGTTCTCCCCGAGGTAGCTAGATTATGCCAGTCCTGACAGTGCTTCAAGACTGACAAGTTAGAAGCCTGTCCTCTGAGGATCCCTGTGGAAAGGTTGGGGCATCTGACACACAGACCACCCCTTTTCCTTTGTAGAGATTAGCTGGGAGTTGGAGGGTCTCATCCTGATTGTATGGCACTGTGTTGGTGGTAGGAATTCTGGTGAGAAGGTGTCCTGAATTTCCCTACCAGCTTTGATGAGTGTGATCTCTCATTCATCCAGCATTCAGGTGCTTTTCAATTTGTTTCTGTATTTCTCACAAAAGGGGATTTGTCTGCGAATTGTCGTGGGGGGTGGTGGGGAAGAAAGAGAATCTAGGACTTTTTACTGACATTTTGCTAATGTCACTGCTCCCAGGGTATTTGTTTTTAACTTTTAATTGATATTCGAAGTACAGACAACTAATGCCTAGCAATTTTAATGTGTTTGGAGCTTTGTTAGCTTCTTATCAACTTTTATATTTCACTTTCAGAGATTAAAAAAAGCTTTTAAGGGGATGACCTATGTAACTTTGGAAAATGGCATTGTAACTCATTATTCTAAGGCTAAAGTAGAAGTTATCCAAAAAAACTGTATTGTATTTGGTAAATTTGTTTTTTTATAGGGGTATAGTTAGCAATTCCAAAATACTATATACATATGGTAAGGTTGAACAAAGAGCTAAATTAGTTGTATGAAATGATAGCCAGGTTCTCACTGTCTGAAGAAAGTTCCAAATAAATAAGGGAGAAGGCTAGAAAGAACCACATTGTGCTTGATTATAGTCACATATATTTTTGTTTATAAATATATGCATATATTGAGAGAAATATGTAGAGATACGTGTGTATATTTGGGTTAGTATAGGTTTATATACTTCCTACTTTGTTTGCTGAGAGGACCTACAGGTAATGACACCCCACTAGCAGTAAGCATCTTGTTTTCATGTCTTCTTTTCTAAATACTATCTCTAATGAAAGGGTCAGGAATCCCTGAAAAAATGCCTGATTTTAGGGCAAGGACAGACAGAGTACAAGATGACCTTGTGGAGCTTCTTGTAGTGCCAGAAAGTGGATGTCCAGTTGTTCCAGCATCATTTGTTGAAAACTATCTGTTCTCCATTGTGTTGCCTTTGCTTCTTTGTCAAAGGTCAGTTGACTGTATTTATGTGTGTCTGTTTCTGGGCTATTCTTTCATTGATCTGTTTTCTATTCTTTTGCCAATACCACACTCTCTTCATTACTGTATCTTTATAGTAAGTCTTGAAGTTGGGCGGTGTCAGCCTTTCAACTTAGTTCGTTTCCTTCAATATTGTGTTGGTCGTTCTCGGTCTTTTGCCTCTCCATGTAAACCTTAGAACCAGTTTGTCAATATCTATAAAATAACTTGCTGTGATTTTGATTGGGATTGTGTTGAATCTGTAGATCAAATTGGGAAGAACTGAACATCTTGACAATACTGAGCTTTTTAATCCATGAATTTGGAATATCTCTCCATTTATTTTTTCTTATTTTATTTTGTTCATTGAAACTTTGTAGTTTTCCTCACATAGATCCTACACATATTTTGAATTTATATCTAAATATTTTTTGTTGAAAATTCCACTTGTTCATTGCTAGTATATAGGAAAGCAGTTAGACTTGTATATATTAATATTGTATCCTGCAACCTTGCCATAGTCACTTATTATTTCCACAAGTTTTTTTGTTATTATTCATTCTTTCTGATTTTCTATATGGGCAGTCATGTCATCTAAGAATAAGTTGTATTTCTTTCTTCTCAATCTGTATATCTTTCATTTCCTTTTCTTGTGTTCTCCCAGTATGATTTTGAAAAGGAAGGGTAAGAGGGAGTATCCTTAGTTTGTTCCTGATCTTATCAGGAAAGCTAGTTTCTTCCAGTGAGTATGTTTTTAGCTAAAGGTTTTTGTAGATGTTCTTTGTCAGGTTGAAGAAGTTCCCCTCTGTTTCTAGTTTGCTGAGAGTTTTTGTCATGAATGGGTGTTGGATTTTGTCAAATTCTTTCTCTGCATCTATTGATAAGATCATGTGATTTTTTTTCCCTTTAGTCTGTTGATATGATGGTAGATTATATTAATTTTCAAATGTTGAACCAATCCTGCAGATCTGTAATAAATAGCACTTGATTATAGTATATAATTCTTTTTATACATTTTTGGATTTGATTTGCTAATATTGTGTTCAGAATTTTTGCATCTATGCATGAGAGCTCTTGGTTTGTCATTTTATTTTCTAATGTCTTTTCTGGTTTTAGTATTAGGGTAATACTGGCCTCATAGAAGGAACTAGTATTCTCTGCTTTTATCTTGTGGAAGAGATTGTAGAAATTTTGTATAATTTCTTCCTTAAAGGTTTGGTAGAATCCACCAGTGAACCCATCTGGGCCTGGTCTTTTCTGTTTTTTTTTTTTTTTTTTTTTTGCAGTACGCGGGCCTCTCACTGTTGTGGCCTCTCCTGTTGCGGAGCACAGGCTCCGGACGCGCAGGCTTAGCGGCCATAGCTCACAGGCCCAGCCGCTCCGCAGCATGTGGGATCTTCCCGGACCGGGGCACGAACCTGTGTCCCCTACATCGGCAAGCGGACTCTGAACCACTGCGCCACCAGGGAAGCCCTGTCCTTTCTGTTTTTGAAGATTATTATCAATTCAATTTCTTTAATGGATATAGGCTTATTCAGATTGTCTTTCTTTATGGTTCTTTTTAGTTGATTTGCTTGGACTGTTTAAACTCATTTAATATTGGATTATGTTATCTTTTATTATACTTCTAGAATTATTAAAATACTGTCAGTGTACTCCATGATGTTATCTTAGATTTTTTTACTTTTTATGAGATATTAATAAAATAAAACTGTTTTCTTCCAGCCTAGTGTTTTAATCATAACCTACAAGGAACCTGCAAAATCATCTTCTCAGTTTGGATCCTACAAGCAAGCTGAATGGAGGCCAGATAGTACCATGATAGCTGTGTCAGTAAGTACATTTTTCAACTTTAATGCTGTTTTCTTATGAAATCATTACATCGCATTTAAATTTAATTCTCTTAGATAAGATCCTTTCACTTTTTCATACCCATTAGTATTTACCATCTGTGATAGGAATTGCTGTACCGATTCTTCTATTCAGGTTACTCCTACTATATCGTCTTTCTTGATTCTTCTATTTCCTCTCATACCTAAACGGTGCCTATATCCTTTTCTTTTTATTCCTCTCACTTTCCTGTTTTGTCCTTGAAGTCTAATCTAGATTTTTTAAGCTTTCATCTGTATTTACATGGTATTCCCAAATTTATATTATAAATCCTGCCCTCTGTTCCCAAGGATGTCTCATAAAAATGATAAACTTTGTGTTTATGTCATACTGCATTCTCATATCTATTTGTGTTTACTTCTGCATTTCTCCTCTATTCCATTAATGTGCTTAGGTCTGGTTAATTTTACCTTTTCATTGTCAGCTCTTGGGCTGTCATCATCACCTAATTTGAATTAGCAATAATACATTTATTGAGAGCACCTTCCATGTAACTATTATTATAACCGCATTAGGTGTATCATCTCTTCTAAGCTTTAAATTGACACTTCGAAGTAGATACAATTGTCCTTCGTAGTAGATTAGTGTATTGAGGGTTTGAGAAATTGTTTTATCCAAAGTTACACAGATAGTGTATATTGGAGAGAAGGACTTTAGAATTAGGTACTTAGATTCCATTTACTGTCAAGTACTACACTGATTTATCTCTCTGCTTTCAGTCCTTTTCCTGTTCATGCTATATAATGCTGACTGGGTTAATCATCTGAAAGTGGCTCCATAAAGTAAAAAATATTGAGTAGTTCCTCACTTCCTGCAGCAAGGGTTTGCAGACTACCAACCATGTACCAAATTTACTCTGCTTCCTGTTGGTGTATGGACCATGAACTAAGAATAGTTTTATGTATTTAAATTATTGAAAAAATGAAAGAGGAATAGTATTTTTGACAGGTGAAAATTACATGAAATTTAAATTTTATTGTCCATCAATAATGTTTTTTTTGAGTACAAAAATGCTAATTTATTTACATATTGTCTAGCCGCTTTCAAGGGACAACAGCTGAGTTGAGTAATCCTGACAGTTACCATACGTGGTGCTTTATCTCTTCACTCTTCTCAGTGCAGTATAAATTATAATAAAGCATTTATAAATTCATTGTTTCAAGTGCCACGCATATTGCTGTATTGTGTTCATACTGATCATGTCAAAGGAATAAAAAGAGAAAAATAGATTTTGAATTTCATGCTTTTAAAGCACATGTATATTATTTTATTACTGAATTAGATGACAAAATATTGTGTTTATTATGGAATGACACTTTAGTGATGCCAGAAGAATACAGTATAAGTTGAAATTACCCAGCTACGTACTAATCACAGTATTCCCAGCTCACTGAAATTAGTAGTCAGGAAAAATTAGAAAATTTAAAATGGATTATCTCATCACATTAGAATTTTTTCACAAATGAAGGTGCAATCAAAGTAAGTTTGCTTGGTTCTTATGATGAACTGACAAATGTTAATACTGCTCAGTTTATTTGAATATCAAGACAGAATGTGAAATGACTAAGAATTACTCCCCATGAATAGCATGTGTGGGACAACTTCAGGTGAAAAAAATTTTCAAAGTTGAGAAAACACTAATTCAGTACAACCTGAAGTAGAATCCACTAAGGTGTCTTGATTGATGGTGGTAAACACATGGAGCAGAAAAAGGCTTTAGTTGGACAAATTTACAAAAAGCTTATGCATATGTAAACATTTAAAACTGATGGTTATTTTAAGTTTTTGTCAGAAATAGAAGCTGAATATCCTGACTTGCCCAAGCCCACAGTCTTTTGATGGCTTAACAGTTAGTGGTAAAGATTTATTGTGAATTTTTTGAGCTCATGTGTGAGGATGAAATTTTTTGGACTTGAGGAACCACTCTTAATCACCTGTGGGGCATTGAATGACTTTGGAAAATAGCTTTGCTGCAGACTTGATAATGTTTCCCAATGAATTTAAAACTATAAAGCAAAACAGTGCTTATATGTGAAACTTATATGTGGTTAAGCCATTTTGATGACAGCTAATGTTTGAATTACAAGTAAAGTTAGGCTGCTTTTTATATTTCCACTGCTGTCAAAAGTTAACAAGAAGTAAGATGTCTATTTCCAAGAAAAATTAGCAATAGATATTTTTTCTAAGGTCAAACCACAGTTCAAGTAGTATTTTTTGGACCTTGATGCAATTACAAAAGAAATTTCCATATTCATAATCCATTAATTGTGCAAATGAGGAGTGCTTCCACCTAACCTTCAGTTGGAAGTGATTACAATGTAATGACATGTTAATAGGCAAACAGAGAAGAAATCTAGTAGACTTTATAATTGCCTACCAAGTGATGAATGTATTCAATTAAAATCATATGCTCATGGGTTGATATCAGTATTTGGCAGTGCTGGTTTGAAAACACATTTTCACATATAAATATGTAAAATCACATTACAGACTAGCATTAAGAGGAAACTTTGCAATTGATTTTGATCGTGGGAACACTAACTTTATTTTTAATTGAAATATAGTTGTTTGCAGTGTTGTGTTTCTGGTGTATAGCAAAGTGATTCAGTTATATACATATATTTATATTTATATATATACATTTATTTATTTTTCATATTATTTTCCATTATGGTTTGTTACAAGATATTGAATATAGTTTCCTGTGCTGTGCAGTAGGAACTTGGTTATTTTTTTTATATTTAGTAGTTTGTATTGGCTAATCCCAAGCTCCTAATTTATCCCTCCTCCACCCCCATCCCTGTTTGGTAACCATAAGTTTGTTTTCTGTGTCTGTGACTCTGTTTCTGTTTTGTACATAAGTTCATTTTTATCATATTTTAGATTCCACATGTAAGTGATATAATGTGGTATTTGTCTCTTTCTGTCTACCTACTTCACTTAGTATGATTATCTCTAGGTCCATCCATGTTGCTGCAAATGGGCATTATTTCATTCTTTTTTATGGCTGAGTAGTATTCCATATATATACACAACATCTTTATCCATTCATCTGTTGATGGACACTTAGGTTGCTTCCATGTCTTGGCGATTGTAAATAGTGCTGCTCTGAACATTGGGGTGTATGTGTCTTTTCAAATTAGACTTTTCCTTTTTTCCAGACCATATGCTCAGGAGTGGGCTTGCTAGATCATATGGTAACTTTGTTTTTAGTTTTTTAAGGAACCTCCATACTGTTTTCCATAGTGGCTGCACCAGTTTACATTTCCACCAGCAGTGTAGGAGAGTTCCCTTTTCTCCACACCCTCTTCGGCATTTAATATTTGTAGACTTTTTGATAATGGCCATTCTGCCAGTGTGAGATGATACCTCACTGTAGTTTTTTTTTGTTTTTGTTTTTGTTTTGCTGTACATGGGCCTCTCACTATTGTGGCCTCTCCCGTTGCAGAGCACAGGCTCTGGACGCGCAGGCTCAGCGGCCATGGCTCACAGGCCCAGCCGCTCCGCGGCATGTGGGATCTTCCCGGACTGGGGCACGAACCCATGTCCCCTGCATCAGCAGGCGGACTCTCAACCACTGCGCCACCAGGGAAGCCCCTGCCCATTTTTTGATTGGGTTGTTTGATTTTTTGTTATTGAGTTGTATGAGCTGTTGTATATTTTGGAAATTAAGCCCTTGTTGGTCACATCATTTGCAAATATTTTCTCCCATTTCATAGGTTTTCTTTTCATTTTGTTCATGGTTTCCTTTGCTGTGCCAAAGCTTATAAGTCTGAATAGGTCCCATTTCTTTATTTTTGTTTTTATTTCTATTACCTTAGGAGACTGACCTAAGAAAACACTGCTACAGTTTATGTCAGAGAATGTTTCGCCTATGTTCTCTTCTAGGAGTTTTATGGTGTCATGTCTTATATTTAAGTCTTTAAGCCACTTTGAGTTTATTTTTGTGTGTGGTGTGAGAGTGTGTTCTAACTTCACTGATGTACATGCAGCCGTCCAGCTTTCCCAACACTACTTGCTGAAGAGACTTCTTCAGCAAGAAGAAGAAGAAGAAGAGATGACTTCTTGCCTCCTTTGTCGAAGATTGACTGAGTGTGGGTGTGTGGATTTATTTATGGGCTCTCTGTTCCATTTATCCATATGTCTGTTTTTGTGCCAGTACCATGCCATGCTGTTTTGATTACTGTAGCTTTGTAGCATTTTCTGAAGTCTGGGAGAGTTATGCCTCCTGCTGTGTTCTTTTTCCTCAGGATTGCTTTGACAATTCTGGGTCTTTTATGGTTACATATAAATTTTATGATTATTTGTTCTAGTTCTGTGAAAAAGGTCATGGGTAATTTTATGATAGGGATTGCCTTAAATCTGTAGATTGCTTTGGGTAGTATGGCCATTTTAACAATATTCATTTTTTCAGTCCAAAAGCATGAAATGTCTTTCCATTTCTTTGAGTCATCTTCAGTTTCCTTTATCAATGTTTTATAATTCTCAGCATATAAGTCTTTAACCTCCTTCGTCAGTTTAATTCCTAAGTATTTTCATTTTTTGGATGCAGTTTTAAAGGGATTTTTTTTTTTAACTTTCTGATATTTCATTGGTAGGGTAAAGAGGTGCAACTGATTTCTGTATGTTAATCCTGCTACATTGCTGAACTCGTTTATCAGTTCTAGTAGTTTTTGTGTGGAGTTTTTTTTTTTTTGTGGTATGCAGGCCTCTCACTGTTGTGGCCTCTCCCATTGTGGAGCACAGGCTCCGGACACGCAGGCTCAGCAGCCATGGCTCACGGGCCCAGCTGCTCCGCGGCATGTGGGATCCTCCCGGACCGGGGCATGAACCCGTGTCCCCTGCATCGGCAGGCGGACTCTCAACCACTGCGCCACCAGGGAAGCCCCTGTGTGGAGTTTTTAGGGTTTTCGATATATAGTATCTTGTCATCTGTGTATTATGACAATTTTACCTCTTCCCTTCCAATTTGGATACCTTTTATTTCCTTTTCTTGTCTGATTGCTTCGGCTAGGACTTCCAATATTATGTTGAATAGAAGTGGTGATAGTGGGCATCCTTGTCTTGTTCTAGATTTTAGCAGGAAGGCTTTCAGCTTTTCCCCATTGAGTATTATGTTGGCAGGGGAACATAAACTTTAAATCTCAATTAAGCAAAAAATATTATCCCCACAAAAAGAATTTCATTCTCTTTAGTGGATATATATTACAAAGAAAAATTGTACTAAATTTTCATCACTATTATATTTAGAATTTTGTAACAGTAAAATTTATGAAAGTTTGTTTTCTCTCTGTAATCTTTTGTTGTTGTTTTTCTGTATTTTGATGCTTTGAAGCTGGCCCTGGAAGAGACTGCCCCTCTCAGGGCTAGCCAATTTCTAGAGATAGTAAAGGATTACCTGCTAATGTTCCTTTCATGGGCAAACCAAGCACTTCACAGCCTGTACCCTCAACCACATCCTTTATGGAGCTCTTTAACTAGGGCCACTATTCCCCACTCCTAATTACCCCAGGGCCAGTTACCAGATAACTAGAAACAGCCTCTACAGAAACAATTTCACAATAATTTATTAACCTTTGCATATACTAAATATTAAGAAAACAAAGAAGTTTGGAATTATTTCTGTTCTCAAGTTGGGGATGGGTAAAATACATATGTAAGAGAAGATAACAAACAACTTACTCTTTTTGGCTACTGAAAGTCCAGTTTTTATTTTACCTGGTTATTGCTCCTAGTCTTTTTCTAGAACATACATTTCCATACAACTGGAGATGTCATGATGAACATAAATTTAGCTATTGTAGTCTGGTTTATGTTAAATATGCTAAGTAAATGCTGACCTGATTCAAGTGATTTAAGTTAATTCATCTCTGTGTAATTTAAAACATGAATTAATGGTTTAGCTTACATGAATTATAAGTTCATAAATCGACTTTATGAAAAATAGACTTTGTCTTTTAGAGCAATTTTAAGTTAACAGCAAAATTGAGAGGAAGGTATAGAGATTTCTTTCATTACTCCCTGCCCCAACACATGCATAGCCTCCCCCCATTATCCTCCACTAGAGTGATATATTTGTTACAATTGGTGAATCTACATTCAGCATCATTATCACCCAGAGACCATAGTTTGCATTACGGTGCACTTTTAGTGTTGTACATTGTGTGGGTTTGGATGAATTGATAATGACATGTATCCACCATTATAGTATATAAAGAGTAGTTTCACTGCCCCTCAGATCCTCTGTGCTTTGCCTATTTATCCCTTCATATTCCATAACCCCTGGCAGCCACTGATCTGTTTTACTGTCTTCATAGTTTTGCCTTTTCTAGAATGTCATATAATTGGAATCATACAGTATGTAGTCTTTTCAGGTTAGCTTCTTTCACTTAGTAGTATGCATTTAACGTTCCTCCATGTCTTTTCATGACTTAATAGCTCATTACTTTTTAGCATGAATATTAAATCATTGTTTGGATGTATTACAGTTTATACATTCACCTACTGAAGGACATCTTGGTTGCTTCCAAATTTTAGCAGTTATGAATAAAGCTGGTATAAACATCTTTGTGCAGGTTTTTGTATGGACATGTTTTCAACTCCTTTCATGTGCTGAGGTGCACTTGCTGGGTTGTATGGTAAAACTATGTTTAGTTTTGTAAGAAACTGCCAAACTGTCTTCCAGAGTGGCTGTACCATTTTGTATTCCCATCAGCAATGAATGAGAGTTCCTGTTACTCCACATCTTTGACAGTGTTGTCAGTGTTTTGGATTATGGTCATTCTAATAGGTGTATAGTGGTATCTCGTTGTTTTAATTTGCATTTTTCTCATGACATATGCTCTGGGATATCTTTTCATATGCTTATTTGCCATCCATATATCTTTGGTGAGGTGCCTGTTAAGGTCTTTGGCCCATTTTTTAGTTGGGTTGTTTGTTTTCTTATTTTTGAATTTTAAGAGTTCTTTGTTATTTTGGGTAACAGTCCTTTATCAGATATGTCTTCTGCAAATATTTTCTGCCAGTCTGTGGCTTGTCTTTTCATTCTTTTGACAGATTTTTTGCAGAGCAGAAGTTTTTAATTTTAATGATGTCCAGCTTATCAGTTTATTTAATCGATTGTGCCTTTGGTGTTGTATCTAAAATTCGTCACCAAACCGAGGTCATGTAGATTTTCTGTTATGTTATCTTTTAGGAGTTTTATAGTTTTGAGAATTGGATTTTTAAAAGTTTTAGTTTTTAATAAGGGGGATAAATGTTTGATGAAGAAAATCTGAGGATTGTAGAGATAAACAAGAAAAAATAAATAACTTCACTACTCACAGATAATCATTAATTTTTACTTATGTTCCTATATCTTTTTAATGGATGTTTGCAGATACACTTATATTTAATAGTACATAGAATTTGAAAGGCTATTGAAGTCTGTTTGTTTTTAAATCCAAAGTGATATTACTATAAGTGACTGCTAATGTCACCTGTTCATGAGGAGCACATTTGATAAATCTGTGAGTTTTCATAGGTAGAGGATTATTGAAAACATATTTTTTTCTTTATAGAAAGCTGTACAGCTTTTTTGACATGTTATATCATGAACATTGTCTCACTTCAACATTTTTCTGTAACTTGATTTTGAATGTTTGCATAGGATTCTAACTTACAGATGAGTAGATATTTAAATAGATAAATATAGAAATTTTCATTATTTTCACACAAAATTGACATCTTAATTTACACATTACTCTGCAATTTGATTTTTTTCACTTAGTATATTATGACTACCCTTCTAGATTACTTCCAACTTATTAGTTTTAGTATTTGTATAATATTCCATAGTGTGGAAGTTTCTTATATTCTTTGCTGTTATTCTCTTAATGGACCTTTGGCAACTATAAACAGTGCTACAGTAAACACTGTTATACATATACCCTTTTGTATTAGTGCATTTATTTCTTTAGGGCACTTTTCCCTATGTAGGATTGCTGGGTCAAAGTGTATATGTATATACTTTATAATGAATATTGCCAAATCATTTTTTCATAAAATTGTGTCAGTTTCCAGAGTCACTCCTATGTGTTCTTAAGATTCCTGTTTACCTACATTTGTGCCTGCATTGGATTGGCGAAAAATGGTCTTGTCATTTTAATTTCCATTTGTTTAATTTCTATTGCTAGTGAGGTTTGGCATCTTTTCCTATATTTATTGGCCCTTTGCAGTTTCTCTTCTGTAGGTTGCCTGTGTTTGTCCATTTTTCTTTTTTTCTTTAATTTATTTGGTTGTACCAGGTCTTAGTTGTGGCTCGCGGGCTCCTTAGTTGCAGCTTTCCTTAGTTGTGGCACACAGGCTCCTTAGTTGTGGCATGTGAACCCTTAGTTGAGGCATGCATGTGGGATCTAGTTGCCTGACCAGGGATCGAACCCAGACCCCCTGCATTGGGAGTGTGGAGTCTTATCCACTGCGCCACCCGGGAAGTCCCTGTCCATTTTTCAAATCCAGAATATTAGTTCCATATCTTTTTGCTTGTTATTTTCACTATAGCTTCAATGCCAAGAGCATTTTCTGCACACAGTGGGCATTCATATATTAAATAATATCTGAACGTACTGTTCTTTAAGCCTGGTGAAGGTTATCCTGTCTAGGTACAGGATTCTTAGATTGAGATTCTTTTTTTTTTTTTTCCCCCTAGCCATGAGGTAGTGTTCTAGTGCCCTCTGGTTTCTAGGGTTATTAGTGAGAAGTCTAGTGTTAATCTTAGTCTTTTCCCTTTTCAGGAAACCTATTCTTTTTCTCTGAAAGATTTTTCTCTTTGTGATTGAAATTGAGTTATTTTTACTTACAAGATTATATCTTTTTTTTTCATTAAATTGTCTCCCTCTGCTTGCCTCCCTCCTTCCCACCCCGGGCCAATCCACCCAAATTAAACCTGAGTCTTAGGCGTTTCAATCTGAAGACTTCAGTCTGTTTCTGCAGCTAGGGATTTTTTTTTTTTTTCCTCAATAAGAGGAGAATAGAACAAGGTTTGTCCTGTTTTCTTTCTTTAATTCATTATTTGCAGACCTCCTGAATTTGTCTTACAAGTCTCTTACCTTTCAGTAATGATTTTATCAAGAAGGGACAAGCTGTCAAGATGGCAGCATAGAAGGACATGGAGGTCACCTCCTCCCACAGATATATAAAATAATACATCTACACGTGGAGTAGTTCTCACAGAATACATACTGAAAGCTGGCAAAAGATCTAATACAACCAAAGCTGCAAGAAAGATGCCCACATAACTGGTTAGGATGAAAGGGGAAATAAAAAGGAATCAGGACAGGACCTGTACCCCTGGGAGGGACCTGTGAAAGAAGAAAGGTTTCCTCACCCTGGGAACCTCCTTCACCAGCTGGGAGGTCCACTGGGACAGATAGGGAGCTTCAGAGACGAATACAGGAGCCAGCTTATGGCCAGGTAGGGTAGAGGGAGACCAGCATAGACGGTCCTTGCACATTGGTGCACTTTCCAGCCCGACATGCAGGCCTGCCGGTATGTGCAGGGGCTGGATGCTGAAACTCGGGCTTCAGCGGACAGACCTGGTGAGGGGACTTGGTTTGGCTGTGCAGAGATAGCCTGAAGGGCCTGAAGTGTGGTCTGGGATGCAACTGGCACGGAGCACAGGTCTGCCATAGGAGCCCCACTGTCAACACACGAAGGGAAGGGTGTGGGCCCACCATGGCAGCCTCATTGTCAGCATGCTCCCAGCAGGACATGGCTGCAGCCACTGTGGACTTTGGAAATGTGCACCAGCAAGTTTTGGGAGCGCGCAGGCGCCACCAGAGTGGGTGTGCATATGCAAAGGCAGGGCTGAAATCTGAGCAGATTACCAGCACTCCCATAGTGGGTGCAGGAGCTCGACTTCCGTGGGTTTTCACACCAGTGCCTTTGTGAGCATGCACATCCCTGAGAAATGTATGAGTCTGTTGATTATTGATGCTCCTGTAGCGGAGGCTGGTTTGAAGGCATTGCCAGCAATATTGTGCTTTGTGGGCGCACACACCAGGTGGCGGGTGACATCATGGAGTTGCATGTCCTGGTGGACAGCTCCTGGAGAAAAATACACAGAGGCCCCTTTCCTAGTGAGAGCATTCCAGTCCTGCCTACCTCACACTGTAGCTTAGAACTGGATTTGAGGGCTTCTACTCCAACAATTGGGGAGCAGACCCTGCTCCCAACAGGGCTGTGACAACCACAGAGCAAAGAAGAGGCCCCGCCCAACATCCAGTGCAGGCTCTGGGCACCACAACACAACCCCTCTGTCAAGGGGATAACGGCCAGAACATGGCAGGCATCCGTACCAAATACAGGCCTTGCACCAAAAACACTGGACTCACACAGGCTACACAGGGATGCTCCCAAATAAAAAACAGCCCTTTAAGACCACAGTAGATAACTGTTTCTCCTAAATTCAGATAGAGAAATATGAGTAAAATGAAAAATTGGAGGAACCACTCCCAATTAAAAGAACAAGAGAAATCCCCTGAAAGAACACAAAATGAAAGAAACCTCTCCATTCTACCAAACCCTGAGTTCAAAAAGGAGGTAATAAAAATGCTAAAGAAATTAAGAAAGATTATTGATAGAAATGCAGATCACTGTAACAAGGAACTAGAAACTATAAAGAGGAGCCAGTCAAAATTAGACAATTCAATTGCCAAGATGAAAACTGAGCTAAAGGCAATGAACAGTGGACTAAATAAGGCAGAAGAATGAATAAGTGATCTGGATGATAGAATAACAGAAATCACCCAATCAGAATAGCAGACAGAAAGACAAATGAAAAAACAATTGAAAGCAACATATGAGATCTGTGGGATAATGTTAAGCATTCCAATCTACGCATAATAGGGATCCCAGGAGAAGAAAGAGAAAAGGGGATTGAAAGTGTATTTGAAGAAATTATGGCTGAAAACTTCCCAAATCTAAAGAAGGAAACAGATATCCAGGTACAGGAAGCACAGAGGGTCCCAAACAAAATGAACCAAAACAGACCTACGCTGAGACATGTTATAATTAAAAAGTCAGAACTTAAAGAGATGATTCTTAAGGCATCAAGAGAAAAACAGTCAGTCAGTTACAAGGGAACCCCCATAAGGCTATCACCTGATTTCTCTACAGAAACTTTGCAAGCCAGGAGGGAGTGGCAAGATATATTCAAAGTCATGAAAGGGAAAAATCTGCAGCCTAGGATACTGTACCCAGCAAAATTATCATTTAGAGTAGAAGGGGAGATAAAGAATTTCCCAGACAAGGAAAAACTAAAAGAATACAGCAATACTAAACCTATCCTAAAAGAGATATTGATAGGTCTTCTCTAGATAGAAAAGAAGCAAGACTCTGTAGGAAAGAGAAATCACAATAGGAAAGGCAAATACATAAAGGGATTGTTTGATCACTTAAGGAAGCCAGTACGTAGATTTTTTAAAAAATCAAAAAAATTTGTGAAAGTGATTATAATTACAATGAACAGCAAGGGGATAACATGAAGATGTAAAATAGGACATCAAAGTCACAAAATTTAGGGGAGGGGAGTAAGAAAATATAGATCTTTTAGAATGTGTTTGAACTTATATGACTACCTGTCTAAAGCAAGGAGATATAGTAATAGGTTAACATTTGAAAATCAGGGTAACCATGAATCAAAAACACAAAAGATTACAAAAAATAAAAAGAAAAGAACTCAAGGATAATAAAAAGAAAACTGTCAAACCATAAAAGGAAAAACAAAAAGAAGAAAGGAACAAAAAAAATACAAAATCAACTGGAAAACAAGGTTTAAAATGGCAATAAAGACATATCTACTTATCAGTAATTACTTTAAATGTCAGTGGACTAAATGCTCTGATCAAAAGACAGAGAGTGGCAGATTGGATAACAAAACAAGAACCTATAGCATGCTGCCTACAAGAGACCCCCTTTAGGGTAAAAGAAACACATAGACTGACAATGAGGGGATGGAAAAAGATACTTCATGCAAATGGACATGACAGGAAAGTGGGGGTAGCAATACTCATATCAGACAAAATAGACTTCAAAGCAAAGGCCATAAAGAAAGACAGAAAAGGACACTGTACAATGATAAAAGGATTAATATAAGAAGAGGATATCATATGTTAACATGTATGCACCCATATAGGAGCACCGGAATACATAAAACAAACACTAACAGACATAAAAGGAGAAATTCCTGGGAATAAAATAATAGTAGGAGACTTTAACACCCCACTGACGTCAATGGCCAGATCTTGCTGACAGAAAATCAGTAAGGCAACCGAGATCCTAAATGACACAATAGAACAGTTAGACTTAATTGATATCTACGGGACATTACATCTTAAAAAACCAAACAAACAGGATAAACATTCTTTTCAAGCGCACATGGAACATTCTCTGGGATAGACCATATGCTGGGACACAAAACAAGCCTCAGTAAATTTAAGAGAATAGAAATTATTTCAAGCATCTTTGCTGACCACAACTGCTTGAAACTAGAAATCAACCACAGAAAGAGAAATGAGGAAAAAATGATTACATGGAGACTAAACAACATGTTACTAAAAAAAACCGAATGGGTCAGTGGTGAAATCGAAGAGGAAATTTTTTAAAATCCTGAGACAAGTGATGAAACACAACCATACAAAATCCATGGGATGCAGCAAAAGCAGTTCTAAGAGGGAATTTCATAGTGATACAGGCCTTCCTCAGAAAAATCTCAAATAAACAACATACCCTACTACCTAAAGGAATTAGAAAAAGAAGAACAAATCTAGATTCAGCAGAAGGGAAGAAATAAAGATCAGAGAGAAAATAAATAAAACAGAGATTAAGAAAAACAATAGAAAAGATCAATAAAATTTATATGGAACCACAAAAGGCTCAGAATTGCCAAAGCCATTGTGAAGAAAAAGAACAAAACTTGAGGCATAACCTTTCCAGACTTGAGACTATACTACAAAGCTACAGTAATCAGAACAGCATGGTATTGGCACAAAAATAGACATGGATCAATGGAACAGAATCGAGAGTCCAGAAATAAACCCATGAATCTATGGTCAATTAATCTGTGACAAAGAGGGCAAAAATATACAATGGAGAAAAGACAGTCTCTTCAACAAGTGGTGTTGGGAAAGCTGGACAGCTACATGTAAATTAGTGATGTTAGAACACTCCCTCAAACCATATACAAAAATAAACTCAAAATGGTTTAGAGACTTAGATGTAAGACTTGAAACTATAGACCTCCTAGAGGAGAACATAGGCAAAACATTCTCTGACATAAATGATAGCAATATTTTCTTAGATCCATTTGCCAAGGCAAAAGAAATAAAAGCAAAAATAAACAAATGGGACCTATTCAGACTTAAGCTTTTGCACAAGAAAGTAAGCCATAAACAAAATGACGAAACAATCTACAGACTGGGAGAAAAATATTTGCAAATGATGTGACCAACAAGGGCTTAATTTCTAAAATATACAAACAGCTCATACAACTCAATACCAAAAAATCATTCCAATCAGAAAATGGGTAGAAGACCTAAGTAGACATTTCTCCAAAGAAAACATACAAATGGCCAATAGGCACATGAAAAGATGCTCCACATCACTAATTATTAGAGAAATGCAAATCACAATTGCACTGAGGTATCACCTCACACCAGTCATCATCAGAAAGTCTACAAATAATAAATGCTAGAGAGGGTGTGGAGATAAGGGAACCCTCTTATACTGCTGGTGGGAATGTAAACTGGTGCAGCCACTGTGGAAAATAGTATGGAGGTTCCTTAAAAAACTAAAAATTGAGTTACCATATGATCCAGCAAGCCCACCCCTGGGCATATGTTTGGGAAAAAAAGGAAAAGTCTAATTTGAAAAGATATATACACCACAGTGTTCAGAGCAGCCCTGTTTACGATAGTCAAGACATGGAAGCAACTTAAGTGTCCATTGACAGATGAATGGATAAAGATGTTGTGTGTATGTGTGTGTATATCTATATATCATAGATAGGTAGATACACACACACACACACACACACACACACACACACTGGAATATTACTAAGCCATAAAAAAGAATGAAATACTGCCATTTGCAGCAACATGGCTAGACCTAGAGATTATCATACTAAGTGAAGTAAGTCAGACAGATAAAGACAAATATATGATATTGCTTATATGTGGAATCTAAAAATGCAAATGAACTTATTTACAAAACAGAAACAGAGTCACAGACATAGAAAACAAACATGTTTACCAAAGGGATGGGGGGGATAAATCAGGAGTATGGGATTAATGTACACACTACTATAGATAGAATAGGTAAACAACAAGGATTTATTGTATAGCACAGGGAACTATATTCAATATCTTGTAATAACCTATAATGGAAAAGATTCTGAAAAAAATAAATATAACTGAATATGTTTGCTGTACACCTGAAGGTAACACAATATTGTAAATCAACTATACTTCAATAAAAAAATTAAAATTATAAAAAATAATGATTTATATCTGTGTGTTTTCTGTATCTTGAGATTGTTTCCATTTGAGCATCTGGAATAAAAGGTTCAGCTGCCATAAAGGATTATTCTTCATCAGTCCATCTGTTGCATTTTTCTATTAGGAAATATTTAGCTCTGAAGAGTCTTGTTTATCTCCTGATAGTATCTTCTGAAAGTGCTTAATATTTTTTCCTTAATTTACTTGCTTTTTTCTGTCTCATCAGTGTGGCTTATTGGTAGGATCCATATATTTAGCTGTTTATTTTGGTCTTTTATCATAAAGTTACTGAAATTCCACAGAGGTGGTATTTTTCTTGGTTTTGTTCCATTAGCTACCCACAGAGGTTAGTCTTTTGTGTGAGTCTCTCTGGCAATGCACACCAGCAGGTGTTTGCTAAAATGACAGTTTGCAGAGGCAGATAAGGTCACAAACTCTTGTCTTCTTTTGAGGCTTAGGGTGTCTCCTCTGCTCAGACACTTTGAGTGGAAGAGTCTTTAGCTGAAGGATCCTCCAGACCATGAGGTCTGGGAGCAATTCATTTCAACAGTACAGTGTCTGCTCTCAGCCTGCTGAACTCAGTAGGGTTAAGCGTACGGCCCTGTCAATGTCCACTTCTGGAAGCAGTCACATTCAGCTCTTTGAGGGCTCTGCTTTTTAAGCTTACTTAGGGAACTGTGAAATTCCAGGTATTGGCCCAGAGCCTCAAAGGAGTGGCAAAACACAGCTTAACATTTTCTTAGCCTCTTATGTGAAATATATTGATTATGAATTAGCTACTTACTTAAAGATTCAGAGTTACTATTATGGTAGTTAACTTTCTTGGTGTCTGCTATGTGCTAGGCACTATTGTAAGTGCTTTAAGTGTATTAAAATTAATTTATTCTTCATAACACTCCTCTAAAGGTAGGTAATTTTATTGCTTCCACCATATAGTAGAGCTAACTATGGTAGACAGGTTAAAGCACCTGCCCCAGATTACATAAATACTGTGTACCTAAGATTACATCACTGATAATGGAATTCTAACCCATGAAGGCTGGTTCTAGAATTTGAAAGTCTTAATAATTTTGCCTTGCTGCCTTTCTCTGTTAGCATGGTTGTTTAATCTTACCAGCTATTATGGAATAAAGCTGAATCTAGGAGACACTTTGAAATTTGCTTCTCCAAAAAAAATCATTGATAGACTGTGTGAGAAGGATATACAGTTGTATGACCTGTAGAGCAATACAGCATCACTCTCTTTCTGCACATTAAGTCAAAGCCAAGGCAGTCATCCCCATTTAATTTTCTTATGGCCTTCCCCCTGATCCCCAAGTATAGTCATTGTATGCTCTGACATGTCAGTTTTATTAAAAATTCTATTACTATGTCATCAACAGAACCAGTCACCTCCTTATCAACTTGTACCTTAGAAAGAAATCTCACTGACACTGTTTTTTAATGGGGTGTGAGAAAGAAAATCCTTTACCATTTTAAGAATTGGCCCATAGCTTTTGGGAACGTGTATTCTCTGAGCATCAGAAGTAGAATGTCATTTTTGTAGACATGTTACCAGACCATAAATATCCTTACAGTTTTCCTCAGTTTTAGACAATTGATGTATATCCATGCGCAAGGAACATTAAAATGAATTTGACGTACTGTCTTATTTCTAGGACTCTATCTGGCAAATAGTAGCACCAGCATATTTAGGCATTTGCGTAAGTATTTTTATTGAGGCTTTGCTTATAATAGGAAAAAACCTGGAGTCCCTTGATTCTGTGTTCCCATCCAATCACCAGTATTTTGCTAAGTCCTGTCTCTAGTTTACTGCCATCCTCTTCTCTTTATTCTCATTGTCATTGCCTTAGCACAGGCCTTTAGTATCTTTTGTAGATTGCCTAGAACTCAAAACTTTCAGTTACGTTTTTTGTCTACTTGAAATGCATCTAAATTACGCATAGCTATTTCTGAATCACACCTCTTATTTTTTTAATATTTATTTATTTATTTGGCTGTGCCGGGTCTTAGTTGCAGCACGCCACATCTTCTTTGCAGCATGTGGGATCTTTAGTTGCAGCATGCGGGGTCTTTAGTTGAGGCATGCGAATTCTTAGTTGCGGCATGTGGAATCTAGTTCCCTGACCAGGGATCGAACCTGGGCCCCCTGCACTGGGAACATGGAGTCTTAGCCACTGGACAACCAAGGAAGTCCCACTTATATTATTCTTACTTTAAACCTTTTGGTGGCTTCCCATTGCATTCAAAATGTGTTCCAAGCTTCTTAGCCTAGTATTCAGGGCATCTTGTGATCTGGCCTCAACCTGCCATTCCAACTGTTTCTCATTGCTACTCTTAATATTCTCTTTCACACCCAGCTAAATGGAAATGTAGATTGTTCTGCCACAACATGAGTTACTGTGACATGAATTAGAATATAACTTATTTATGAATAAGGGAAAGACATCAGTTTAATTTAGAATTCCTGTTGTTTCATTGTGATTTCTTTTCCCCTTCCCAGCATGTTAATGTATTGAGTCACCAAATAACAGCTGAAAGCAAAGTATAAGAGAGTGGAATACAGCAAATTGTAGAGGAGTACAGTGTTCTAAGTAGTACCCATTCATCTCTCTTTTCTTTTTTTTTTCTTTTTTTCCCATCTTGGTGTGACCAGACACTGTTTTGGAAGTGATTACTCTGCTATTCTCCTGGATCTCTTTGAATTTTGCTCGTCTCCATAACTTGGTGTCTTTAAATTATACTGTTTATACTTCCTTAAATTACACTAATTATACTTCCTTAAATTATACTATTTTTGTTAGGGTTGTTATTTTTCACACTTAACATCTATTGAACCATTATCTTCAAAATGGTGGCTCAAAACAGCCATTTGTTTACTCTCATTCTGTGATTTGCTCTGGGTTTGGTCAAATGGTTCTCCTGATCTCACCTCTAGTACTGATGTGGCTACAGTCATTTGACAGCTCCACTGATGCTGGATGGCCCCTTAGTTACATATCTGGTAGTTGACTGTAGCTGTCTGCTTTGGTTTTCTTTGTGACCTCTTATTTTCCAGTAGGCTAGATAAGGTCTTTCTTGTGATGGTAGAAGCTTTTCAAGAAGCAGAAGTTTCTGAGTCGAACCATCACTTCCATTCCTCTTTTCTAAATAGCTTTATTGAAGTACAGTTGATATACAATAAACTGCACATGTTTGAAATGTACAATTAGATACATTTTGAAACCATAACTACAGTCAAGATAGTGAACAGATCCATCACAGGTTTCCTTGTACCCTTTTGTAATTCCTCCATCCTGCTATGATTCACCTCCCTCTAAAACCAATTATTGATTTGCTTTCTACCACTACAGATTACTAGAGTTTTAAATAAATGGAATCATACAATATGTGCTATGATATTTTTCTGATTTCTCTTGCTCAGCATAATTATTTTGAAATTCATGCATGTTATCATGGATCAGTAGTTAATGCTGAGTATCTTATTGAATATAACACAGTTGGTTTATCCATTTATCTGTTGATGGGCATTTGAGTTGTTCATAGTTTTGGGCTATTTTAAATAAAAGTGCTATGAACATTCATGTACAAATCTTTATATGGACATATATTTCCTTTTCTCTTGGGTAAATAGCCATGAATGGAACAGCTAGATCGTAAGGTAGGTCCCTTGTGTTTAACTTTTTAAGGACACGCTAAACTTTTTACGAAGTAGTTGTACCATTTTACATTCCTACCAGCAGGGTACAAGAGTTCTCATTCCTCTCTGCCAACTTAAGGTGTGCCTTTTTAATTTTAGCTATTCTAATGACTGTGTGGTGGTATCCCATTATAGTTTTAATTTACATTTCTCTAATAACTAATGATGTTGAACATCTTTTCATTTGTTTATTTGCCATGTGTGCTTTCTGTGGTAAAGTGTCTTTTCAGATCATTCACCCATTTTATTTATTGGGTTCTTTGCTTTCTTATTGAGTTTCTAGAGTTCTTAGTGTATTTTGGATTCAAGTCCTTTATTACATATATGCTTTACGAAGAATTTCTCCTAGTATGTTACTTGTCTTTTCATTCTCTTAACACTATTTTTTGAATGCGTGAAGTACTTAATTTTGATGGTGTCTGGTTCATTCGTTTATTTTTTAATGGCTCTTATCTTCTTCCTATGCTTTCTTCTAGAAGTCTTATGATTTAGGTTTTACATTTAGGTCTCTGATACATGTTGAGTTAATTTTTATATATGGTGCAGGATATGGATCTAAGTTGTTTGCATATTGATATTCAGTTGTTCCAGCACCATTTGTTGAAAAGGTTATCCTTTCTATACTGCATTTCTTTTGCATCTGTGTCATAAATCTGTTGTCCACACGTATGTGGGGTGTTGTCTGTTCTCTATTCAGTTCCATGATATATTTGTCAGTGTTAATACAGTATTTTGATTACTCTAGCTTTGTAATAATTTTTGAAATCACAGTGTGTTACTTTTTCAACTTTGTTCTTTGTTTTCAAAGTTGTTTTCAGTGTTTTAGGACTTTTTGTTTCTGTATGAATTTTAGCATCAGCTTGTCGGTTTCTATGAAAATACCTGCTGAGATTTTGACTGGCATTGCATTGGGTATGTGGATCCATTTGGGGGGAGTTGTCATCTTAGCAGTATTGAATCTTCTGACCTATGAACAACATATATCTCTTCCTTTATTTAGATATTTTTAACTTTGTCAATGTTTTGTTATCAGCGTGCAAGTATTTCACGTCTTTTGCCAGGTTTATCCCAAAGTATTTTATATTTTTTGATGTTTTTGAAAACAATATTTAAATTTTCTGATTGTTCACTGATAGTATATAGAAATGCAGTTGATTTTTCTGTTGATCTTGTATCTTGCAACCATGCTAAACTCAGTTATTCTAGTACTGTTTTTGTAGATTCCACCAGATTTTCACTATAGATAGTGATGTCAAAAAAGTTTTACTTTTTTCCTTTCCAATCTGGATCCTTTTATTTCTTTTTCTTGCCTGATTTTATTGGTTAGACTATCCAGTACAATTTTGAATAGGAGGAAAGCATTTAGTCTTTTACTATTAAGAATCATGTTATAGGGGCTTTCCTGGTGGCGCAGTGGTTAAGAATCCACCTGCCAATGCAGGGAGCACGGGTTCGAGCCCTGGCCCAGGAAGATCCCACATGGTGCAGAGCAACTAAGCCCGTGCGCCACAGCTACTGAGCCTGCGCTCTGGAGCCCACAAGCTACAGCGACTGAGCCCATGTGCCACAACTACTGAAGCCCGCGTGCCACAACTACTGAAGCCCGCGTGCCTAGAGCCCGTGCTCCTCAACAAGAGAAGCCACCACAATGAGAAGCCTGCACACCGCAACGAAGAGTAACCCCCACTCGCCACAACTAGAGAAAGCCCGTGCACAGCAACAGAGACCCAGTGCAGTCAAAGATAAATAAATAAATAAATATTAAAAAAAGAAGAAGAATCATGTTATAGATATTTTGTAAATCCCCTTTATCAAGTTGTGGAAGTTCACCCTCTCATTAATTTGCTGAAAAATTTTAATTAGGAATGTTATGTTGGATTTTGTCTAATGTCTTTCCTGCATTTATTGAGACTATCATACTATTTTTCTTTTTTAGTTTGTTAATATGGTAAATTACATTTATAGATTCTTGAATGTTGAACCAACCCAGCATTCCTGGATAAACCCCATTTATTTATGATGTATTAATACATTGTTAGATTTAATTTGCTGTTTATAAATTTTACATCTGTGTTAATAAGGGATATTGGCTTGTAGTTTCTTTTCCTCATAATGTCTTTGTCTTCTTTTAGTATGAGGGTAATGCTGGCCTCATAAAATGTTATCAAAAGTGTTCCCTCTTTGTTGGTTTTCTAGAAGAGTTTGTGTTGAATTGATATCTCTTTTCTAAGTATTTGATAGAATTCACCAGTGATAGCATCTGGGCCTACAGTTTTGTTTTGCTTTGTAGAAAGGATTTTAATTGAAATTTCAATTTCTTTAGTAGATATAAGCCTATGTAGGGTACCTCTTTCTTTTCAGTAAGTTTTGATAGTTTGTGTCTTTCAAGTAACCCGTCCATTTCATCCAAGCTGGAAATTTACTGTCATAAAGTTATTCATAGTACTCCCTTGTTATTCTTTTAATATCTGTAGAATATGTAGTGATGTCACCTCTTTCATTTCTGATAGTGGTTATTCTCTTTCTTTTTTTCCTGGACAGTATGACTAGAAGTATATCGATTTTAATAATCTTAAAAAAAAACCCAGGGCTTCCCTGGTGGCGCAGTGGTTGAGAGTCCGCCTGCCGATGCAGGGGACACGGGTTCGTGCCCCTATCCCGGAAGATCCCACATGCCGCGGAGCGGCTGGGCCCGCGAGCCATGGCCGCGGAGCCTGTGTGTCCGGAGCCTGTGCTCCGCAACGGGAGAGGCCACAGCAGTGAGAGGCCCGCGTACAGCAAAAAAAAAAAAAAAAAAAAAAAACCCAGATTTTAATTTCATTGATTTTATTTTTGTTTTCTACTTCACTGATTTCTATGCTGATCTGTATTATTTCCTCTATTTTTTTTTAATTTGTTTACTTTGGGTTTCATTTGCTCATCTGTTTCTTGTTTAAAGTAGAACCCAAGGTCACTGATTTGGCATTTTTCTTTTTTTCTAATACAGATATTTGAAGCTATAAAATTTCCCTTAAGTACTGCTGTAATAACACCCCACAAATTTTAGTATCCTGTATTTTTCTAAATTTCTGTCTTGATTTCTTCTTTTATTCATGAATTATTTACAAGCATATTATTTAGTTTCAAAATATTTGAGAGTTCTCCAGAAATCTTCTGTCATCAATTTCTAGTTTAATTCTGTTGGGGTGAAGGAACATATATTATACATGTTTTATTTTTATATATGGTAAGACCCCAACATACATTGCTATTATTCTTGTTTAAAAAGTCAATTTAACACAGCCATACCTGAGGACTACCTTCCTGAGCATTCTAATCAATTCCCTGTGCATTATGAGTTTCCTCAGTCTTGCTGGTGGGACAGGGACTGTTTTCAGGACTGTTGGAGCACCATGCACCTTTACTAATCCTTTTGGTTTCTCTTCTGCCTTTGTAGTATCCTCACATGCATGTGCTTATTGGTGCTCTTTGATTCTTTCTCCATGCAGCTCTGTTGTCTCTGGTACTCTATCATATAAATTTTGTTAGTGCCTTGTTCTTCCTGGACTCTCAACATCATCTTCTCAACTCAGGGAGTCTGCCAGGCTCCGTCTCCATTCCCCTTCTCAGTGCTGTGACCTGGAAACACTCAAGAGAGTAAGCTGGAACAATCATAGAACTCACCTCAGTTGTTTTTCATCTGTCAGGGATCACTAGCCTTCATTGCTTGTCAGTGTTTTGAAAACCATTGTTTCATATATTTTGTTTGGTTTTCGGTTGTTTCAGATGGGAGCACAAATTGACTTCAGCTTAATCCATCTTCGTTGGAAGCAGACGTATTTTTTTTTTTTTTTAAGTATTCTGATATAAAACAATGTGATAGAACTAGTAATAATATAATAATTTTTGATGAATATTTGTATCAGAAGATGTTCTTCACCTATCTTTGAGAGATTGTGTTATTTATAACCATTTTTGTTATTTTTCATTTAAATATATTCATAGGTATGAATGTACAAAGTCTGAAAGAGTATACAAAAGTGTTAGATCATTATCTTAGTGGTATGCTTTGGGGTGAGTAATTTTATATACTTGAACATGTATAACAGAAAAATAAAGCTAAAAACAGAACATCATTTATAAACCAGTGTAAAGAATTAAAAAATGCTAGTCTGTTATCAGCCTTATTTGAAACTTGATATGACAGTATGTTGGGATAGAAGATACATCTCTAAATCATCAAAATCCTTATCTCTTAAGTTATTATAGAAATCTCTGTGATGCCATTATTCAAGTCGTTGGAGCCAGATGCATAAATATGTCCTATTCTTTATGGTAAAAATGGTATATTCTGAGGAAGAAATGCACTATGACTTGGAATTCTAAAGTATCTGGTGAATTCATGTACAAAAAGGTATTTGGGTTGGTAGAGGAAAGTATTGGGATGCTGCCTACAGGTTAAGCATTAGTTATATATAGCAGTTGATTTGTCTTATGACACGGTTAGATTTAAATTACTCCTGTTTACAGAAATTTACTATTTGTAATGCATCAATCATAAAATAATTTAAAAATACATTTAATTTGGGGTGGCAAGTGAAAACTTCCCAAATGCCCAAACAAAGCAGAATAGAAACAGGCAGTTAATAATAATAATAATAATAATAATAATAATAATAATAATAATAACTGTATCAACTACCACCACCACCTGTAGAATTCAATCTCTTTTTAAAATGTGGAATTAGGTGAGGTAGTTTGCATGGTGTTTTAAAAGCTCTGTTACTAGATTTGCAATTGAAATAAATGATGTCAAACTTTAATATTCATACCTCTCTGACTGATAATTTGTTGCATTATTAATATCCTTTTACATTATTGTTTCTACTTCTTTTTCTTCTAAGTAGCATTAGTAGAGACAAGTCTGTCTCTTCCATCTTCTATTTAAGTAGTGATTTTCTTTTATCCTCTGAATACCTTTATCCTTATGAACTTACGGCCCTAATTCATGGATATACAAAAGAAAAGGACATAAAGACTTGTCATGTAAGTTGCCTACAGATTGTTGGGCCTCTGTAATTAAAGGCACATAATCCAGTAATATACCTTGGAGAAAGAAGAAAATATTGTTAAGATAGGGATGATAACAGGAAAGAGAACTTTGAAGTTCTTTATTTTGTCTTTTCATTAACTTAGAGAAGTTAGTTTTGGGGTGTGTGCGTGTATTTATGAATGCATACTCGAAGAAGGTATTGGTATTGTTGCCCACAGATTAAGCAATAGTTATATACTTTTTTGCAGTATTTTGGGGATAGGAAGAGAAGGGCCATCATAACACTGCATAAAAACAGTTTTGGTATAGATACACAAAGATGCTACTTTTTAAGGATGATCATTTTTTTTTTACTACCAAAACGTTTTAAGTTGTTCAAAGGCAGGACTGGTCATGAAATTATCACTGATGAATGTCATTGAGATCTGGAAATAAATAGCATTTAATATACATGCAAAGCTGTAGAAACTTGGTAAAGATCATTGATACAGAATACCAAAATAGTAAATCAAGCCATTATTTGTAATTTGATCTAGTATACTGTCTATATAAAATTTCTAAATGCTTGTGCCAAGTGATGCTGTGTTTTTCCTGGCATTGTAGTCTTCTAAGCGCTTGTTAAAATTCTGAGTATATTATTAGCATTTGATATTCAGAAATGTTGAACTTGTGACCTTGAGTGACTGATATTCAGACAGTGGTTGTATGTTATTCATCTAAGTACTAGACTGTATTATTTTACTTTTCTAGCCCCTGTAACAGTAGAGTTTACACATTTTAAACAGTCACTAATCTATATAGGGCTCATGATGTCTGTGAAACTTTCAGTATGGTTTGATTTGAATCCATTTTCTTTTTGATCCCATAGTTTTCACATTAGAAGAATAAAAAATTGCACATGAGGAATTAGAATGATGATCTTTTCTGAAGCATTTTAACCTTTTTTCTTTTGTATCCCAATATGTTGAATTAGAGTTTTGGAATACATTAAAATATTAAAGTTTATAGCTTAGAAACAAAACACCTGGCTTTGCTGAAGAAATTGAGTATTTCCTCTAGCATTGCTTTATGTGAAAAACAGAAAACCAGCACTGGAAAGAAATTTGAAACTTTGAATAATTTTTTCCGTTTCTTTAGTTCTACTTTGGGTAAAAGCCCTCCTGCCTCTAAAATGATAAGAATTCAGTGTGAATATAAAGAAGTTTGGGTAAATCATTGCCACTTCACTCTGTTAATGCCTGAAAATGTTTGTTTAGCAAAAGCTAAATATTGTACTTTCTGTATTTATATAAATGTAAAATGGTTGTTTGAACTTTACAAGTGAGATATGTGCCATGATCATATGATGGCACTGTTTGTTTGTTTTAATATAATTTATATATATATATTTTAATTGAAATATATAGTTGATTTACAATGTGTGTTAATTTCTGCTGTACAGAAAAGTGTTATACATATATATATGTTTTTTAATATTCTTTTCCATTCTGGTTTATCACAGGATATTGACTATATTTCCCTGTGCTGTACAGTAGGACCTTGTTGTTCATCCATTCTATGCACAACATGTTTGCATCTGCTAATCCCAAACTCCCAATCCATCCCCCCCACCCCCCCACCCCCCGGCAATCACAAGTCTGTTCTCTATGTCTGTGAGTCTGTTTCTGTTTTGTAGATAAGTTCGTTTGTGTCATATTTTAGATTACATATATAAGTGATATCATATGGTATTTGTCTTTCTCTTTCTGACTTATTTAACTTAATACAGTTTATATTTTTAAAGCATTTTATTAACTTAGAAAAATTAGCTGATGTTCAAATTTTTTAAGTTGGAGGTTTGCTCTTTTTTCTTCTGTCTTGGTATATTTTGTAGTAAATCACAGGCTAATTGATTGATTTTGAAATGTATAAAATATATTATTCTGAAGTTACACTGTATAAACTTTGAGTCAAGAATTTCATCATACTATTACTATTTGGTGACATAATTGCTTTAAAAACTCAGAAAAATTATTTGCCATATTATTCCAGAGTTTAAAACGTTCTGTATATTTTGCAAAATAATCATCTATTATTGAATAATAAAGTTATTTTAGAATATTAATGTCTATAGCATGTTATGAACTATTGATTTCAATTACCTATGAAATATTTTGAAATCCGTAAATCCCTTTCATGAGTTACTTTAAACAAGATGGACTATATTGAAACAAAGTGATTTTTTATTTGCATAATTAAGCTATAGCTCTTCAAAAGGGGGTTCTTGAAGTGTTTTCAAAGTAAGAATATATAAAATTAAGATTACAGTCATAGCCTTACCCTTTAATTCATGGTAAATAAAATTTATCTTTCAGACGGCAAATGGCTACATCTTGTTTTTTCATATAACATCTACAAGAGGGGACAAGTACCTTTATGAACCAGTGTATCCCAAGTAAGTTTGTTGTCTTTCATTTTTTAAATATTTGATTTGCATACTTTGTATTCACAAAACATTACAGTTTGGGGTTGTCTGAAGTGCTAAGCCAGCATTTCCAAATCACTGTTTTAAAGATTACCAGGTCTTTGAACTGCTGTCACTTGAATAAAGAATTGTATAATTCAGTAAGTCTGAAAATCTTGGATGGATGTACTGTCTCCCTTTGTGGACATTCAGAATTACTATTAAAATACTCCAGATCTAGCATCCTTTAGTCTTTATCGGGGATGTATGAGCTAAGATCATGAGGGGAAGAGGTGAAGTGTCAGTAAGCTATACGTACTTTTTCCTGTACATTTTAGTATATGCATAGAAAAAATATGTACTCCAAACAGTGGGTTACCTCTTGATTAGAATTTGAGGGAACTTGGACTTTTGATCTTTAATCTGTGTTGTTCTGTATGTTTTGCATTGTTTTTTTTCCTTTTTTGTTATTTGCCTTACTTTTGAAATAAGAGAACATTTTATTAAAAGACCTTTTGAAATAAAAGAACATGTAATGTAATTTTCAAGTATTTCACCTTTTAAAAAAACGATCAAGCCATTAAAACTGGATGAAAATATAAATGAATTATTTATCACATTTCTAGATGATAGAAGACAGAGGTTATTAGTTATATAAGTAATTAAAGGGAAATAGATTACATTATATGAAAGTTTAAATTTCTGAAAATTAACAGAAAAAAAACAAAGACCAACATTAAAAGGGCAGATAACAAACGGGGGGGAAATTTTGCAGTAAATAAGACGAAGGCTATTTTTTATATGAAGGGATCATATAAATTGCTAAGAAACACAAAGATTTCAAAAGATAAATAGGTAAAAGCAATCTCATGAGAGGAACTGTCTCCATTTTAATTCTCAATTTAGACACTCTCCTGTAAATAAAAAGCAATAAACAGAATCACCTGTACTTAACTTTATTTTTTATACTGTTATAGGTGGGCAGGGGAGGGAAATAACATCCCTTGAAACAGTGAAAAATACAATTTTCTTCCATTTGCCAACATGATTTACATATATGTAGAGTGTTTTGGAATAGTATTTAGAGACTCACTTTTTGTTTTCCAGAGGTTTTTAAAAGTTTCTTACCTTTTAATTCTAAGACTCCAGGGGATACTGCTTAACTAAGTAGTAGTCCCAACAATGCATGAGCTATGCTGTGTTTGACTGTATATGTTAAGCTAAAGAACTAAGTAAAGAGCATTATTGTTTCGTTTTGTTTTTAAACTTGGATGTTCTTCCACTGTGTTGAAGAGTTTGAGTTTCAATATATGGGCTCAATAAAATGTGTATTGCCTTAGAGTAGCATAAATAGAAATTAAGGGGGGATATAGGCTTTGGTGTCAGATAGACCTGGAACTGAATGTCAGTTCTGCTGCTTTTCAGCTGTATGTCTCCTATCAAGTTAAAATACCTCTAAAAACCTGAGTTTCCTCATCTGTAGAATGAGATAACAGTAGTAATTATTTTATAGGATTAAATGAGACCATGCATATTAAATGTTTAGATAAGTGCCTAGCTTGTGGAAAAATTAATAATGGACAGCTGCTATTATTATTAATATTTTTTTCTCTCATCAAATTTTTACTTTATTTCTAATCTTTTAAGTGATTATATATATAAAGTGATTTTATACATTACATAAATTATATATATTATATATATTTTTTGTTTTTAACTTGATAATATACTTTTTTCAGAGTTTAACTTCTAGTAACTGCTACATAAAATCAAGCAAAATCTCTAATATGGAAACAGTTTCGCAGAGCAGATTAGAATCAGCCTATTATGCATTTGTTTGCTAGACTACTTTCTAGTTTGGTTTTTTAGTCTAGTAAGTTTCTTAGTTTTTCTGTAGAACCTGTTTATAAAATGAGAATAAAAATATTTTCTTCTTCAGTTGTTTGGAGGGTTATGTGAGTTTAGGTTTTTAAAACGTGATTTGAGGAGAGTTTTTTAAAAAAATTTAGTCTTTATTGGGTGTAAGATAAGCTCAAGGATGTATTATACAATGTGGAATATAGCCAATATTTTGTAATAACTGTAAATGGAAAGTAACCTTTAAAAATTGTATAAAAAATTTTAAAAATTAAAAAAAATTAGTTTTGAGAGTGTATCATCATCTGTGCCATTGTAAACACTTATGCAATTCAAGACAGTGTTCTAAGCACTTTTTCAGACTAACTTAATCCCTGTAGCAACCTGATGAGGTAGTTATGTACAGTAACTATACAAACTGCAGCACAGAGACGGCTAAGTAACTCACCCATAGTCATACACTAGTAAGTGACACAGTCAGGATCTAAACATAAATGTTGTAGCTTCAAAATCTGTGTATTTAAATTAACCACCAATACTACACTGCTTCAACCCTGTGTGTCCATTTAGCCATCTACTACTTTGGGTTTTATTTGGGGAGTTAGGGAACCAAAAATGGATAAATGATCTGGAGTGGTTTATAGTAGTCCTGAAGAATAGAGAGAGCGTAATTGAGGCCAGTGGTTAGTCATCCTCTTCACAGTTTTAGAAACGCTATGGTCTCTTGCTTCTCTTCTCTAAATCTTATAAGTTCCTCCCATGAGTTTTTCTATAGTATCTCAACTTCCTTGTATTATGTGACAGCATCTTAACCTCAGACTGCCTCTTTTCCCATAGTGCTTCATCTTAGAACAGGTTGGATGCCCCCATAATCTTTCAGAGTTTTCACATAGTGTTGTTTCTAACATCCTTCCTGTTGATGGTGGGAGTCAGGCTTCAGCAATGGTTACAGTCTTATATTAAATGACTCTTTATGCCTCGAAGGTCATTTAGGTCATTTATTCTTTGATTAATGAATTTTCCATTTCTTTCATCCTTTGCATCTTTATAAATTCCATTCTATATTAAAATATTCCTTCATATTGGTTACACAGGCCAGTGGGTGGACTTATCCATTGAAGGTCGTCTTGATGGCTTTTTCTTTCATTTCTTGTAACTTACAGTGCAATTAATGAAGGAAACTCTGCCAGGGATAAATCAGAAATAATTTGTGTTAAGCTTTAGAATATGTTCATGTGTTTATGTTTAAATATGAGTTTGGTAGATCTTGAAACTGCAAATCATACTAATCTCATAATGAAAATAATTTCAGCAAACATTTCATCATTATGTATACTACTTTGAGAGCAGAGATTTTTTTCTCATTATTCTATCTTTCCACCTTATTGAGACCAGCCTTATTGAGGTTAGTGTTCTTTTAAAAAGAAAAGTTACTGTACTAAAATTCAGTATATTTAATTATCAACTATTAAAGATGAAGATGATATCTTCTTCACTGAAAAAAATCACTCCAAAACAACTATCAAAATTCAAACGTCCCACTCCCTCCCCAAGGCCAGTATTTCTGTTATGAATTAGTGCTAGGTGGGAAGCAAGAAGAGAATAATTAGTTGAGGTTAGCAATTTCTAACTTCAACACAACTTGCCTTTTCAAAAATCCTGCTTCTTGGGAACTATACTCAATATGCTGTAATAACCTATAAGAGAAAAAAAATCTGAAAAATAACATATGATATTATATATATACACATATATATTATATATACAACTGAATCACTTTGCTGTACACCTGAAACTAGCATAACATTGTAAGTCAATTATACTTCAATAAAATAAAGCTTCTTGCAGGAGAAACCTTCAAGGAAGGGGATATAAACATTTACTCAGTTACATCAAAGAGAATAAAAGAGGTTTGAATTACTTACAGATGTGAAAGATTCCCCTCAACATTTGTTTTTTTCTTTTTGCTAGTAAGTTTTGAGTGTTAGTTTTCTGGAGAATAAACTTTAACTGCTTTTTTCCCCTTAAGCTTCTATAGATTAGAAAGCTATTTCTAACAATATATCTTGGTCTAAGTTCAGTTTTTGAACTTGACAAAGTACGTTAGTTATCCTAACGTTTTTGATTCCCTTTGATCTTCTCAAAACGTTGCATGTGTAGTTTGATTTCAATATGTATGTATTCTGTAACAGTACATGTGTAACCTTTAGCTGTTCAACTTTGCATCTTTTATGTATCCATTAGCTTACATTATAATTGCATGAGCATTTACTAATAAGATTAATTAGCAACGTTATTCTATAAATTCTGGACAGTGAAAACCACTCCTTGTTGGCCACACTTCTAAGACTGGCACCTGAATTCAAAGAATCACAGAATTGTTAAAAGATCTGCGTGATTCAAAGAGCCCTATGCATTGTTCTTATCAGACTCAAAGCTGTCTGATTTTGTGATAATGTAAATAAAAAGCTTTTTTTTTTTTTTTTTAAGAAAAATGATATAAAAGGCCTGGTGATAAAGAGTACTACCTCTTTCAGAAAACTCTTCTGAAAAATTGTTGTCATCCATCCGTCCATTTAAGTATTAAATTTTGTCAGGCTCCAGGACTGCTTTAGATACTGGGATGCAGCAGAGGAAAAAGAAAAAAGAAAAACAACAACAAGAAACTCTACTCATACAGCCTGCATTCTTGTAATAGATGGTGATAAATAAGTAAAATACATTACAAATTAGGTGATACATTCTATGCAGAAAAATAAAGCAGGGAAAGGGAATAGGAAGTGGGGAAACAACTTGAAATAGAGTGGTCAGGGTCTTTACTGAGAAGATGATGTTTTAAAAGTTCTCAGTGAGATGAGGAAACAAAACATACGCCCATGGCCGGAGCATTCTGGATTGGTGAGATTTAGAAGGTAAGAAAGTTAATAAGAAGAAATTACTGTGAATAAATCCTAGGTCTTATCTAATAACTTACAGTGAAAAAGTCAGAAGGGAGAAATTTTTTATTAAGTATAAAAAGAAAAATTACATTCTGCTTTTGAAATAACCTAATCCTGGGAAAGCCTACAGTTTATTCTCTTTTTTTGTAAATGGCACCATCATTTGAGCTTATTTATTCTTACCACTTAATAACTCCAATAGCCAGTCTATATCAAGTCCAGTATATTCTACCTTGTATCCCTCATGTCTCTCCCTTTCTAATTCTCAGCAACACTACTTTAGTTTGGGTTTTGTCATTTTTCTCCTGGATTATTGTAGTATCTTATTAATTCATCTTTTGTGGTTTTCCCCTAAGTGAATTTTTCTAACATAAAATTAACTTGCCATTTTTCTACAGTTTTTCAGTGCTTTTCTTAGCTTTCAGGATTAATCATGTTGCTTACTTTTTTTGAGTTTTATTTTACAAATCTGAAGAATGGAGTTAATATCCACTTCATGAAGATGTCATTAGGTTTAAATCAACACCTTAAATTACTCTATAGTACCTAAAATAATGCTTTACTGTTCCCTAGGATTTTGTTCTGTGTTCTCTTGTATTCTGCATGCTCTCACTGGCTTTAATTATCCAGTATATGTGGATGAGGTTCAGACGTTTCCGTAATATAGTACCACTTTCTTAAGCTTCTGGCCCACCTTTCTGGAACAAATCTATTTAGATGTCTCTAGGCAGCCTCAAACTCATCATGTCTAAACCTAACTCATTTCCTCTCCACCAAGCCAAGCATGTTATTGCTTTTCTAAAATTTATTGCCATTACCGTGATCTTTTATACAGTGTGTGATGTTGAAAACCTTGTAATCTCTATTTCTCTTCTTTGTTTGGTAATAAAATTGTATTGATTGATTACAATTCTCTAGTGCCTTTAAAATTTGCTAGTATGTATTTTACTCTCACTTGTCATATTAGGGGTGTTCATGGCCTCTCCTTGCCTATTGAAAAGCTTGTTTACTAACTCATTCTTGTCCTCTAGTCTCTTTCTCCTCCATACAGAAATCCATTCTTTGCACTGATAACCAGATTTATTCTTCAAAACAGAGACTTGATGATGTGATTCTTGTCTCAGAAACTTTTTTTTAAAGTCTGGATTAACTTTGTTCTAAATAATTAACACCTGGATCTAAAGATACAAAAATGCTAGCATTATACATCAGTACTTCCTGGAATATTATTTCAGAAAGATCATATCAGTAAATTTTTTTATTTCTAAATTTTTTATTGTGGTAAAATACACATATTGTAACATTTATCATCGTAACTGTTTTAAAGTATAGTTATATAGTTGGCCCTTTAACAACACAGGTTGGAACTGTGCAGGTCCACTTATACATGGATTTTTTTCAGTAAATATGTACTGCAGGATTCTTGGTTGGTTGAATCCAAGGATGCAGAGCCACATATATGGAGGGCCAACTGTAAAGTTATGCACAGATTTTCGAGTGCATGGGGGTCTGCATCCCTAACCCCCAGGTTGTTCAAGGTTTATCTGTACTTCATATAAGTGAAACCATACAATATTTATCTTTTGTGACTGACTTATTTCACTTAGCATAATGTCCTCAAGTTTCATTCATTTTGTAGCATATGTTAGACTTCCCTTCCTTTTAAAGGTTGAATAATATTCCACTGTATGTATATACCACATTCTATTGTGAATAATGCTGCTATGAACATGGGTATTCAAATGTCTATTTGAGACCCTGATTTCAGTTCCTTTGGGTATATACCCCAAAGTAGAATTGCTGTATCTTATGGTAATTCTATTTTTAATTTTTTGAGGAGCTGCCAAACTATTATCCTCAAGGGCTGTACCATTTTCTGTACTTAGTACACAAGGTCTCTAATTTCTCTACATTTTTGCCAACACTTATTGTTATATATGTATTTTTATAGTAACTTGTAGATGTGAGGTGGTATCTCACTTTAGTTTTGATTTCATTTCCCTAATGATAGTGATGTTAGGTACTCTTTTAATGTGCTTATTGGCCGATTGTATATCATTGGAGAAATGTCTGTTTTGAGTCCTGCCCCTTTTTGAATCAGGTTGTTTTGGGTTTTTGCTGTTGAGTTTTAGGAGTTCTCTATATATTCAGGGTATTAATTCCTTATGTCATAAACTTATGTTGCTCTCCAGTCCCCACAAAATAAAGTCCAAGAGATCTGGCTTGGCATTTAGAACCTGCTTTTCCCCTATCTCTAGCACACTGAACCCACACTTCCTATGTATTTTAATTCTGTTCATTTGCTATTTGCTTTACTTGGTATGCCTTCACCACTATCTTTTTTATGTAAGAAAGCTATCTCACTTTGTTTTCAAGCTCAGGTCAAGTATTTATAAAGCTTTTGACCTCAACTCTCCTATCTTACCTTGTACCCAAGAAATAGCTGATCCCTCATGTATGATCCCATGGCACTTTAAAAAAATTTACACTGGTAGTCCATGAATATATTCTTATAAAAACAAACAAGTACTATGTTGAGGTATGTTCCTGCTGTGCCTGCTTTCTGGAGAGTTTTTATTATAAATGGATGTTGAATTTTATCAAAAGCTTTTTCTGCATCTATTGACATGATCTGTGGTTTTTATTCTTCAGTTTGTTAATGTGATGTATCACATTGATTGATTTGTGGATATTGAAAAATCCTTGCATCTGTGGAATAAATCCCACTTGATCATGTTGTATGATCCTTTTAATGTATTGTTGGATTTGGTCTGCTAGTGTTTTGTTGAGTATTTTTGCATCTGTGTTCATCAGTGATATTGGCCTGTAATTTTCCTTTTGTGTGATATCTTTGTCTGGTTTTGGTATCAGGGCGTTGGTGGCCTCATAGAGTGAGTTTGGAAGTGTTCCTTCCTCTGCAATTTTTTGGAATAGTTTCAGAAGGATAGGTGTTAACTCTTCTCTAAATGTTTGGTAGAATTCACCTGTGAAGCCATCTGGTCCTGGAATTTCATTTTTGGGGAGTTTTTAAATTACTGATTCAGTTTCAGTACTGGTGATTGGTCTGTTCATATTTTCTATTTCTTCTTGGTTCAGTCTTGAGTGATTATACCTTTCTAAGGATTTGGCCATTTTTTCTAGGTGGTCCATTTTATTGGCATATAGTTGTTTGTAGTAGTCTCTTATTATCCTTTGTATTTCTGTGGTGTTGGTTGTAACTTCTCCTTTTTCATTCCTGATTTTATTGATTTGGGACCTATATTACAAACCAACAGCTAATATCATCCTCAGTGGTGAAAAAGCTGAAAGCATTTCCTCTAAGACCAGGAACAAGACAAGGGTACCCACAGTTGCCACTTTTATTCAACATAGTATTGGAAGTCCTAGCCACATCAGTCAGAGAAGAAAAAGAAATAAAAGGAATCCAAATTGGAAAAGAAGTAAAGCTGTCACTGTTGGCAGGTGATATGATACTATACGTAGAAAATCCTAAAGATGCCACCAGAAGACTACCAAAGCTCATCAGTGAGTTTGGTAAGGTTGCAGGACAGAAAAGTAATATACAGAAATCTGTTGCATTTCTATACACTAACAATGAACTATCAGATAAATTAAGGAAACAGTCTGATTTACCATCACATCAAAATGAATAAAATACCTAGGAATAAACCTACCTAAGGAGGCAAAAGACCTGTACTCAGAAAATTGTAAGATACTGATGAAAGAAATCGAAGATGACTCAGATGGAAAGATATACCATGTTCTTGGATTGGAATAATCAATATTGTTAAAATGACCATACTACCCAAGGCAATCTACAGGTTCAGTTCAATCCCTATCAGAATACCAATGACATTTCCCACAAAAGTAGAACAAATAATTTTAAAATTTGTATGGAAACACAGAAGACTCCAAATATCTAAAACAATCTAGAGAATGAAGAACAAAGCAGGAAGAATCACATTCCCTGTCTTCAGACTGTACTACAAAGCTACAGTAATCAAAACAGTATGGTACTGGCACAAAAACAGACACACATATCAATGGAACAGGATAGAGAGCCCAGAAATAAATCCACAAACTTATACGCAATTAATCTGACAAAGGAGGCAAGAATATACAATGGAGAAAAGACATTCTCTTCAGTAAGTGGTGCTGGGTAAGCTGGACAGCTGCATGTTAAAGAATGAAATTAGAACATTCTCCAACACCATATACAAAAATAAACTCAAAATGGATCAAAGACCTAATGTAAGGCTGTATACTATAAAACTCCTAGAGGAAAACTTAGGCAGAACACTCTGACATAAATCACAGCAATATTTTTTTGAATCCGTCTCCTAAAGCAAAGGAAACAAAAGCAAAAATAAACAAATGGGACCTAATTAAACCCAAAAGCTTTTGCACAGCAAGACGCAGGAATAAAGACGCAGATGTAAAGAATGGACTTGAGGACATGGGGAGGGAGAAGGGTAAGCTGGGACGAAGTGAGAGAGTGGCATGGACATATATATACTACCAAATGTAAAATAGATAGCTAGTGGGAAGCAGCCACATAGCACAGGGAGATCAGCTCAGTGCTTTGTGACCACCTAAACGGGTGGGATAGGGAGGGTGGGAGGCAGATGCAAGAGGGGGAGGAGATATGGGGATATATGTATATGTATATCTGATTCATTTGTTATAAAGCAGAAACTAACACACCATTGTAAAGCAATTATACTCCAATAAAGATGTTAAAAAAAATAAAAGCTTTCTGCACAGCAAGGGAAACCATTGACAAAACAAAAAGACAACCTACTGAATGGGAGAAAATATTTGCAAACAACATGACCGATAAGGGATTAATATTCAGCATACATTAACAGTTCATATAACTCAACATCAAAAAAACAAACAACCCAATTAAAAAATGGGCAGAAGATCCGAATAGACATTTTTCTGAAGAGGAAATGCAGATGGTCAACGGACACATGTAAAGAGGCTCAACATTGCTAATTATCAGGGAAATGCAAATCAGAACCACAGTGAGATATCACCTCACGCCTGTCAGAATGGCCATCATAAAAAAAGAACATGAATAACAAGTCTTGTCAAGGATGTGGAGAAAAGGGAAGTCTCGTGCACTGTTGGTGTGACTGTAAATCAGTGCAGTCACTGTGGAAAACCGTATTTTTAGTCAAAAGACTAAAAATAGAACTACCATATGACTTAGCAATTCTACTCCTGGGTATATGTCAAAAAAAGACTAAAAACACTAATTTGAAAAGATACATGCACCCCAGTGTTACTAGCAGCATTATTTGCAATTATCAATATGTGGAAGCAACCTAAGTGTCTATCAACAGATGAATGGATAAAGAAGAATTGGTGTATATACATATATACAATGGAATACTACTCAGCCATAAAAAGGAATGAAATTTTGCCATTTGCAGCACCATGGATGGACTTGGAGGGCATTATGCTAAGTGAAATAAGCCAGTCAGAGAAAGACAAATACTGTGTATCACTTCTATGTGGAATCTAAAAAATACAACAAACGAGTGAATATAACAAAAGAGAAGTAGACTCACAGATACAGAGAACAAGCTAGTGGTTACCATTGAGGGGAGGGGCAATACAGGGGTGAGAGAGTAGTAGTACAAACTATTGAGTGTAAGATAGGCTGCAAGGATATGTTGTACAACAACAGGGGATGTATCTAGTATTTTGTAACAACTGTAAATAGAAGGTAACCTTTAAAAATTGTATTAAAAAGCACACAAATAATGAGAGACATAAAAAGTAAGAAGTGAAATTGTGAACCTTGTCTGCTTTTTCAGATTCCAGTCTCATTTCACTCTCCAGTTAGCTTTATATCTTCTGAGTAAATAAATACCTAAGAGTTGAGTTGCTGGGGCATATCACATGTCTAGTGATTTTAGGTTGGATCATGGGCATTGTATTAGATATCAAGTGTCTGATTTTCATTCTTTTGCTTTAAAGAATGTTGAGGTTCGTTTTGGATGGCAGTTAAGTTGGAGAGCTTCTTGATCCTTTTGAAGCTTGTTTATGTATTTTTAGGGTAGGTTCAACCTTTAGTGTAGACTAGCTTAGCCCTTCTGAGCTCTCTGCTAATGTCCTGGGTCTTTAATGAGGTCTCTTTTATGTGGTTAGAACTGGAATGTCTCTCAGCCCTATATGAACGGTACAGCTTAAAACTCTGGTAGTTATTCTTTGGCTGACCTTGTGGGGTTTCACCATATATATGCATAGCTTAGTATTCAGCAAGACTTAAGGGGAATCCCTTAAGCTCTAGGTTTCTAGAGCTCTTTCTCTGTATCTCTCACCTCTCTTGTACTCTGTTCCACAAATAGCTGCTTCTGCTTCCCTGAACTTTAATCTTTTTCTCCTCAGCGTAACAAGACTGCCATATTATGCTTGTGTCTTCCCACCATACATGGTAGTCTAGAAAGTGACTTCTATCAGAAAACCTTGTTTGTCTCCCTTCACTCAGGATTATAGTCCTGTGCTGCCTGTTATGCAGTGTCTGAATATGGTTGTTTTATATATTTTGCCCAGTTTTTTGTTTGTTTGTTTGTTTCTTGAGGGCTAATTTGGCACCAGTTTTCTGTTAGTATAGTAATAACGTGACTGATGACCACCTATGTGTCCATCAGTCAGCTTGAACAATTTTCAGTCTTTATTCTCTGAGTATGTTTTAGCACATTCAAGATATCATAATTTTATTTCATGCCCAAATACTTTCATTATTGATACTCTGGTAAACAATTAGGTTGACTGAAAATGATGAAACAGGAGGTATGGAGTTTGATGAAAGAAACCATCCTGAGCCTTTCCAGAACTATGGTCGGAGAACCAAAGCCTTTTGGTCCAGAATTCACCTAGAATTGCCAGAACTTCCTGGATCAAGCCTAATACATTCCAGAATCATTTTAAAATTTGATAACCTGAGTTGTAAGAGAGTAGATCTTGAAAGTTCTTATCACAAGGGGAAAAAAATTGTAACTGTGAGGTGTTGGATGTTAACTAATCTTATTGTGGTAATCATTTTACAGTGTATACATATTGCAAATCATTTTGTTGTGCACCTTAAGCTCATACAGTGTTCTATGTCAATTACACCTCAAGAAACTGGAAAAAAAATGTGAAAATCTGGAATGAGATTTTTTTTCATCATCATCAAACACTTATTGTATGCTTTACTATCATTTGTAAGGCACTGGCTATTCTGTTGCTGAAAAGGTATAAGATGCTAATGAAGAGAGACATATTTAAAATTAATGGCAATATGCAGTGGCAAATGCCAAGTGAATGAACATCCCTAAAGGTGGTAATAGCATTTCAGGGGAAAATACTTGAGTTGTCAGGGAAAGGTTTGTAGATAAGGAGATTTGAGCTATACTTGGAAGGAAAGATAGGCCTTAGGGTAAGTTATGTTGCTAGGAAAAACACTGTATAGTTAGCTATACTTCTGAAATTCCTATCCCATTTCCCTGTGTCGTGCACTGCTCGCCCCACCCCCAGCACCACCAAATCCATCAGATTATCTGCTATGTTATTGTTTTCTTTTCTTTTCTTTTCTTTTTTTTTTTTTTTTGCGGTATGTGGGCCTCGCGCTGTTGTGGCCTCTCCCGTTGCGGAGCACAGGCTCTGGACGCGCAGGCTCAACAGCCATGGCTCACGGGCCCAGCCGCTCCGCGGCATGTGGGATCTTCCCGGACCGGGGCACGAACCCGTGTCCCCTGCATCGGCAGGCGGGCTCTCAACCACTGCGCCACCAGGGAAGCCCTGTTATTGTTTTCTTTAGCTGGCACTTAAAGTATTTGAGATTTCTTGCACACTAGACTTTGTTGAAATCAATGCCTGTTGAATTTAATTGCATAGTGACAGTTTTCTGTATCATCTTGTTTAGCCCTCCAAAGCATACTTGACATATATATTAAAGGCAATTTTTTCTCTTTTAAGACTTCTTTGTAATTTTTATGATACATTTTTGAGTACTGTAGTTTGCTTTTTATTTTTATCAATTTAGTGGGAAACTACTCCCTCCTCAAGGCTATGGGAAGTTTGACTAGTAGTTGAGCTACCCCTCATTTCATTTTTCATTGCCCTTTGGGGGCTGTTCATTGACATGAATGCATTGCATTCATTAGAATGGAAAGCTAGGAAACTTTGCTGTTTTAAAAAATAAATTTATTTTTATTTTTGGCTGTGTTGGGTCTTCATTGCTGTGCGTGGCTTTCTCTAGTTAATGGCGAGTGGGGGCTACTCTTTGTTGCAGTGCACGGGCTTCTCATTGTGGTGTCTTCTCTTGTTGCGGAGCACGGGCTCTAGGCACGCGGGCTTCAGTAGTCGTGGCATGCGGGCTCAGTAGTCGTGGCTCTCGGGCTCTAGAGCACATGCTCAGTAGTTGTGGCACGCAGGCTTAGTTGCTCTGCAGCATACGGGATCTTCCCGGACCAGGGCTTGAACCCGTGCCCCCTGTTTTGGCAGGTGGATTCTTAACCACTGGCACCACCAGGGAAGCCTGGAAACTGCTTTTAATTCATGAAAAATACATCAGTAAAACAAAACTCTTAAACTGGCTTAATTTCATTTTCCCTACTTTCTTATGATATTGGACTTAATATTACTACCTCTGATAAATATATAGCAGTTTAGAGATGTGGAGAAGAGAATGGCATTTGAAATTAGAGCCACATGGGTTTCAGTCTGGGCTCTACTTTTTATAGGCAATAACTTTGGAAAAGCTGCTTGATCAGTTACTTTCTATGTTTTTGTGCATCTATAAAATGAGAACAATGAGTTAGTACGTTCTTAGTAAGTTGCAGTTGTTGTCTAGGTTGACTTTTGAATTATTAAACATAATCTGCTTCCACTGGATATTTAAGACAATTTGTGTGTGTTCAGGAAAGAAGGAAATTCAAGTTCACTAAATACATGGATTCTCTTATAACCCATTTATTTCTCTAAGGTCAGTAGTAATGTCCCCTCTTTCATTTCTGATTTTAGTGAGTTGAGTCTTCCTTTCTTTTTTCCTTAGGTTTTTCAATTTTGTTGATGTTTTCAAAGAACTACCTTTGCTTTGCTTGATTTTCTCTATTGTTTTCCCATTCTCTGTTTTTTGTTCATATCCACTCCAGTCTTTATATGCTTCCTTCTGCTAGTTTTGAGTTAAGTTTGCTCTTTTTCTAGATCCTTTTAAGGTGAAAGTTAGGTTATGGATTTGAGATTTTTCTTCTTTTTTGGTGCAAGCATTTTAGCTGTAAATTTTCCTCTGATCACTGCATTCACTGCCTCCTATGCTGTTTTGTTTTCATTTTCATTAGTCTCAAAGTATTTTCTAATTTTCCTTTTGGTCTTTTCTTTGACCTATTGGCTGTCTCAGAGGTGTTATTTAATTTCCACATATTTGTGAATTTTCTAGTTTTCCTTCTGTTACTGCTATCTAGTTTCATTTCATTGTGGTCAGAGAAGATAATTTCAATCTTTTTAAATTTATTGAGGCATTTTGGTGGCCTAACATGTTCTATCCTAGAGAATGTTTCATGTACATTTGCGAAAGAAATGTGTATTCTGCTGTTACTGGGTAGAGTTTGGTATACATCTTAGGTCTGAGTGGTTTATAATGTTCAGACTCTCTGTTTCCTTACTAATCTTCTGTCTAGTTGTTCTATGCATTATTGAAAGTGGGATATTGTCCATTCGTTACTTTAGAACTATTGTCTAGTCGTTACTTTAGAACTATTTCTCCCTTCAGTTGCTTCAGTATTTGCTTCATGTGTTTTGGGACTCTGTTGTTACATGTGTTATCTGTTTATAATTGTTATATCTTCTTGCTGGATTGACACTTTCATCAATATATAATGTCCTTTATCTCTTGTAACAATTTTTGATTTAAAGTATTTTGTCAAATATTACTGTAACCACTAAGCTCTTAGTTATACAATTTGCATGGAGTATCTTTTTTCATCCTTTCACTTTCAACTTATTTGTTTCTTTTGATCTAAACTGAGTTTCTTATAGAAAACTTAGAAATGGAATCATATGTTTTTTTAATCTATTCTGACAATGTGTCTTTTAATTGAAGTGTTTAATCCATTTACATTTAAAATAATTGCTGATAAGGAAGAACTTCTGCCATTTTGCTATTTGCTCTCTGTGTGTCGTACCTTTTTTGTTCCTCAGTTCCTTCATTACTGTCTTCTTTTGTGTTTAATTTTGATTCCTTTTTCATTTCCTTTTCTCTGTATATTTCAGGTTTCTTTAGTGGTTATCTTGGGATTATGTAGCACCTTACACTTACAACAACCTAGATTGGATTAATAACAACTTGGTTTCAGTAACGAAACTATATTCCTCTACATCTTCATCCTTCCCCTTTTATGTTCTTATTGTCACACATTACATCATTATACATTGTGTGCCCATAATGTAGATTTAGAATTATCTTTTCATTCATTAGTCTTTTAAATCATATAGTTAAAAAGGTGGATTTCCAAATCAAAAATACAATATTGGTGGCTTTATATTCACCTATGTAGTTACCTTTACTGGTGTTCTTTATTTTTTTCATATGGCTCTTGATTACTGTTTAGTGTTCTCTCATTTCAACCTGAAGGACTCCCTTTAGTGTTTCTTGTAGTTCAGATCTGCTTGTGACAAAATCCCTCAACTTTTGTTTATCTGAAAATCTCTTAATTTCTCCTTTATTTTTGAAGGATAGTTTTTCTAGTTAAAGAATTCTTAGTTAACTTTTTTTTTGTCTTCCAGCATTTGCATTGTCATCCCACTGCCCCTGTCCTCCACGGTTTCTGATGAGAAATTGGCTGCTAATGTTATTGAGGATCCCTTGTATATGATGAGTCACTTCTCTTGTTGCTTTCAAGGTTCTCTTTGTCTTTCAGTAGTTTGAATACGATGTATCTTGGTATGCATCTTTTTGAATTTATCCTTCTTGGGAGTTTGCTAAGCTTCTTGGATGGTTAGATTCATGTTTCTATTAGATTTGGGACATTTTCAACCATTATTTCTTCAAATATTCTTCCTGCCTCTTCCTCTTACCTTGCCTTTGGGACTCCCATTATATTTATGTTGGTATGTATGGTGGTATCCCACAGTCTCTTAAGCTGTGTTCATTTTCCTTCATTCTTTTTTCTTCCTACTCCTCAGACTACATAGTTAATAAAATCACTCATGAATAATAATCACAAACTATTAATTTGTTGGGGTTTACTGGACCACAGTCTAACAACTCCCAATTATTTGATGTGGTATACAGTTGACCCTTGAACAACATGGGTTTGAACTGTGCAGCTCCCCTTATGCACTTTTTTTTTTTTTTAGTAAACACAAATAGTGCAACATGATGCACGGTTGGTAGAATCTGTGAATGCAGAACCACAGATAAAGAGGACTGACTGTGGGACTTGATCATCAGCGGATTTTGGTATGCATGGTGGGTCCTGAAAACAATCCCCTGCACACACCAAGGGCCAGTTGTACTGTTTAAGTCAGCATAGGCTAAGTCCCTGCGGTAGAGGATAAAAGCAGAGCATTGTGTACCAAGTGTTGGCTCTTTAAAGTCTCTGCCCAGAAATGACAGAAGTCACTTCCCCTTGTGTTTTATAGGCCAAAGTAAGTCACATGGCCATACCTAATTTTAAGTGGTGAGGAAAGCACAGTTCTATGTACCCAAGAATGAAGAATATATTATGTTTCAATAGCTTGAATGACAACCAGGTATGCATACAATGTGATTGTATCTGTCTGTCTCTGAGAAGTCTCTGTTAATGACTGGGAACTATAATTCTCAATATGTTTTTATCATATCCCTTCATAAAAGCTTATGATAAAATTGTCTGAAAAGACATTTCTACTGCCACTGCTAGTAGATGCCTTTGTGTACTCTTAGTAACAGTCTCCTAATTAATTTACAGACTGCTCCCTCCCCACTCTATCACCAATCCATTCTTTAGCATTCACTGTAATATTTCTTTATGTACACAAAGGTTATTATTAGTCTCTTTAACTCTAGTAGTTTTCAGTTTAACTCCTTCACTTACTAGCTCTGTGACCATAAACAAAATTCTTAATAATAAACTGAAGCTTCAGTTTCTTTTCTGGAAAAATACAGATAATAATGCCTGACTCAAAGGATTATAATCAATCAATTGACATAATGTGTGCAGAACGTTTTGTACACTCATACTTGGTAACTGCTCAATTTATTGCTTTTTTTCTTCCTGGCATTCAGTGCTCTTCATAGTTTGGCTCTCCCTTACAAAAATCTGATGCAATACTCTCAAATTACTGTTGAACTATAAGTAATAATATTTTTGATCAGAAAGTTAGATTTTTTTGTTAATGTAATTTTTAACAGTTTACTGCATTTTAGTATGTTTGGAGGAAGGGGTGGAAATTATACTGTGAAGTTTATCTCCTAATTTTATAATGGAAGTCATTAAGAAGTCAGGATTTACTTAAATTTGCTATAAAATTCTTACAATACTTTGAGCTCTAATAAATGATAGTATCTATATAAAGGAAAATAGTTTCCAGTTTCAAGATGGGTAATGAGGTTTCCACCTTTTTCTTGAAAATCACCAACAGAACAAAAAGTTGAAATACTGTTTTCATCTTTAATGAGAGCTGGAGGTATCTCTAACCCATGACCTAAAAATTGGATGAGAAAAAATAGATGACTTAGGAAGAATATCAAACCTGAGAGCCTAAGGTTACATATATGATATTGATGAAAAGCAACTTGTTTGATCTGCAAAACCCTAGAATGGCTCAGGCACTAGTACCACAGAATATAGGAGTGAACCAGGAGCCATAAATGGGGATTGTTTCAAAAATCTGAATAAGGAATAGGATTTCTATGTTCTCACCTCACAGGAGACAGGATGGGGATTGTTTCAAAAATCTGAGTAAGGAATAGGATTTCTATGTTCTCACCTCACAGGAGACAGGATGTCTGATTAAACCAGAGGGATTCCAGACACAGAGTAGGGCAAGGATGAGATGCTAAACTGAAGATGGGGACTAAGTGAAAGTTGTACTGAACAATAGGATGTCAAGCTTTCTTCCCCTGCTTGGCTCCAGACTTCTGGCTTCTGTACTTGATTGAGGGATTCTTCCTAGGGAAATTAAATCACTCCAGATGAATGACCCAACAGCCTCTCATATTGGAAGACCTCAAACAAAAATGCCTCCCCTGAGGTCCACCAGTTGACAACCCAACTTGAACACATAGAGCTTATAATTAGTTTTTTCTCATTAACCTCTTGAACATGAAGAAAGATGTTATCCATCTTAGGAAAGTTTCTAACATAAAATAGAGACACCCAACAGAAAAAAGGAAACTCAGAGGAAATAGGCAATACAGGGAACAAAAACACTTTGGGGAAATGAAAATTAACCACCTTAAACAGGTATTGCCTAATTTAAAAAAAAATTGGTGCTATAAGAAAAAAGGGGAAGTGGGTTTGAGAAAGTTCCTGGAATGAAAAGTATGATAGCAGAAATTAAAAATTCAATAAAAGCATTAAAAGAAACATTTGACAGACCCTCCCAGGATATAGAACAGTGGCAGAAGAAATGTCTTTTCAGACAACTTTATCGTAGTCTTTTTTGAAGGAACAAACATTCATTCAAGTGTCATAATAAAATAGAGACATTTCAGACTTGAGAGTTCTAAGTTTACTTCTCACGCACCTTTCTAGGAAGCCCCAAGAATATGTGAACCGAGGAAGATACAGGATCTATAAAATAAAGGGTTCAACTTAGGAAAGAAGCAAAGAAATCATAAGGATGATGACAAAGTAAATATCATGTTGATAGCTGTGCATTAGACTTAGTAGGGCATTGGGCATAAAGAGGGATGCCTTCAAGGGCAGAGGGGAAATGGAAATGATAAACTATGTAGCAGGTTTGACCACATAGAAGACTATATTGAGAATTGTTTTGTCAGAGCTATTAAGGAGTATGAGATGACTTAGGTATAAGTTTAAAGAAAACCAAGCAAATGAAAGCATGTGGAAAATTATCAAGTTATTTAAGGAAAGATTACTGAACACGACTTGACCCAGAAGTGAAAAATATTTATGTAATCATCATAATGAAAACAGTTTGGTATAATTATGTTGGGAGGATGGGAAAAAATGGGTAAATGAGAATAAGAAGTTAATGTCTAAAATTAATGATGTTAAAGCAGTGTAAACACATGGTTTAAAAAATACGCAGGTAAATAGAAGAAGATAACAGCTCAAAGAATTCAAGCTGGTTGCCTCCTCACTGAAAGAAGACTACTTCAGTAGTTGTTTTTGTTTGTCATAAGCCTTCTAGCACTGTTTGACTATTTATGTGTATGTATTACTTTGAATAATAACTTTAAAACTAGATGTACATGGAGAACATCTCAGAAAATTCATCACAGTGTTTTGTGTGGTTAGCAATTCAGATATGACTCCTGTAAACTAATAACTCATGGTGTCCTTTTAAGGGTTGTCATATCAAACATACTAATTGAACATGAACATGTTTGGTTAAACATTAGCCAATTTAGCCATTCAGACACGTAGAAGGAATCAAATATTCCAGGTCATGGAAGTAGCAGAGCAGGATAGTAATAAAGCACCACCAGGTTTCTGTATGGAAAGTAATCTAAAACTAATAAGTAAGCATCTAAATAATTTTCTGAGCATCCAAATAATTTTCACAAAGCTAGGAACCTTAACTTGTTAGATTCTTTGCACTTAGTTTTAATAGTATTGACAAATTGGTTTCTGGGATTGTAGGTGATGAGAAGGAAAGATGATGTAGGCAGGTTAATTGTTGCCTAGAGTAAGTGATAGCTGATAGTAAGAGAAGAGACAGATAGCTGTTAAATTCTAGCACAGGCATTGAGAAAGAATGGTCCAATGCCCTATGGATATAAAGATTCCAAAACAGCTTTATAGTCCTTTTGAGGGCTTGTATGTGACAGCTCAATTATGTTGGCATTGACCTAGCCACTCTAGTGTAGCCATCTAGTGCCAAGGAGTTTTTGAATTTACCCATTTTGCCACTTAATGTAAAACATCTCCTAATTGCATCCCTGAATCTGACCTTAAGTCTGATACATACCTAAAGGATAGGAATTAAGAACGAGGAGTGGAGCAAGGGAAGATGAGGTGACGATTTGGATCACTTCGGACATGCACTGTATAATAGAATGATATATAAGTTTCGTAGTTGCTCAACTCAGAAAGGGCTGTCAGTCATTTTAAATGTCTGTTGGTTCCCTTGAGAATTAACTTCTGTCTTTACTGTTTTTTTCCCGAAGATTCTTTGCTCTTCTCCCTCTTCTCCCTCCATTCCCACTCCCCCAAATATAAGTTACACTGGTCAGACACATTTATTTCTAATTGATAGATATGTCTGCTATAGTGGAATTTAAGTATGTTTTTCATTTGAGAACCTAAAGGATGAACACCTGATTTTTACGTTTGATTGTGTTACTTTATTTGATTGGCTATTAGTCACAGAGTGGAGGAGAATTCAGTATCTTTCTCTTTAATCCTGCGTATTTGCTTTTTTTTAGAGGAAGTCCACAAGTGAAGGGGACACCCCATTTTAAGGAAGAACAGTGTGCTCCAGCATTAAATTTAGAGATGAGGAAAATATTGGATTTGCAAGCACCCATCATGAGGTACAGTACTTCGGTTAAATTTAGCATTTTGTGATGACAATATACAGTGTAGTTTGTTAATCGCATGAGCAGTAAGAAAGTTGATTTTATTTCTTTTCATTGAGGATCATTTTTTTTAGTCCTAAAAATTCTTGATTAGCCCTTATAAAAAATGTAAAGTTTGGGCTTCCCAGGTGGCGCAGTGGTTGAGAGTCCGCCTGCCGATGCAGGGGACACAGGTTCGTGCCCCGGTCCGGGAAGATCCCACATGCCGCGGAGTGGCTGGGCCCGTGAGCCATGGCTGCTGAGCCTGTGCGTCCGGAGCCTGTGCTCCACAACGGGAGAGGCCACAACAGTGAGAGGCCCGCGTACCACACACACACACACACACACACACAAAATAAAGTTTTACAGATGGTACATTATTATACTTAAATTACTGTAATAAAGCCCACAATTTGGGTATACCAACTGTAATTTTATTTAGAAATTTATATTTTTTGATAAGATCTAGAATTGTTTGAATGGTATAACATAGTGCATGTTACTTAAAAAGATACTCATATGCATTTGTAAAAACACTGAGGCACTTTTTCTTTTCTTTTTTTTTTTTTTTTTGCGGTACGCGGGCCTCTCACTGTTGTGGCCTCTCCCGTTGCGGAGCACAGGCTCCAGATGCGCAGGCTCAGTGGCCATGGCTTATGGGCCTAGCCGCTCCACAGCATGTGGGATCTTCCCGGACCGGGGCACGAACCCGTGTTCCCTGCATTGGCAGGCGGACTCTCAACCACTGCGCCACCAGGGAAGCCCAAGGGTACTTTTTCTTGAAAAAACTTCCCAAATATGTTGTTGGGTTTAAAAAAGTGAGGTATACTGTACATAAAAATGCTACTATTTTATTTTAAAGCGAGCTGGTGGTGGTAATTTATGTGTTGTTCTGGAAGAATACGTAAGAAACTGGGCATGAGAACTGAGTGGCTAGGGGGACAGTTTTGGAAAAAAGACTTTCTACTATGTAGTCTTATTAGGTGTTGACGTATATGGATACAATACGTGAATATATTCAACTATCTGAATGTAATACATATGTTTCTTAAATTCTTCTGATTCACAGTTCTAACGAAAGGCTTCCTTCATCATTTCTCTTGTTAGAATACAGTTCAGATACTAGAACATTTTAAATAGAATAGTATACAAGTGGCTGGCTATTGTCTTGCCTTGTTTAATCTATCTTTTTTTTAAGTCTCCTCAGAGAAAAAGAATGCCTTTTTGTTGTTTTTATTTGTTTAAATGTGATCAGGGCTACAGGAGATTGAGTTCAGGTTACTCTTTATCTCAGATTTTATTTCAGAATAGAGATCCTTTTCAAGAGTGTAACTTGTGTAAGGAATTTTGAATGTCTGGGTTCCAAGCTGGATGGAACTGTACAAGTATGGCTTTCTACCTCCACCTGGTGGCAAAAACTGTGTGGTTCATGGATATGGGATAGAAAAAGAACCTTTAAAAAAAATTCCTGCTGTCTTGTACAAGTTTAACTTGTCAGATGCTAGTTTTTAATCTACTAATTTAGATGATTGGAAATCTCTCATTTTCTCTCAGAACTTCAGTAAAATAATTGCATTTCAGAGCAGTGTTATTATTTAGCACCTGTAACATGTACCTCCTGGAAATTTGATTGGAGAATTCCTATATACTTCTGAATTGAGTGAGGGGGCATGAAACTTGGCCTTTAAATCAACTGTTTTCCCTCCCACTACCAAACATTAGTTAAATAAAGTTAGGGACAATGATTATGCTGTTGCTTATAGGCATAAGATTGCAAGAGTCTGCCATCTTTTAATTTTTGATTGAAGAAAGAATTGGATTAATGTTAAGCATCTACACCTTGTTATTAATTGAGGATAGAGAATATATAGAAAGTTAAAAAGTACTGGGACTTCCCGGTGGTGCAGTGGTTAAGAATTCGCCTCCCAATGCGGAGGATGCGGTTTGATCCCTGGTCAGGGAACTAGATCCCACATGCATGCCGCAACTAGGAGTTCTCATGCCACAACTAAGGAGCCCGCCGGCTGCAACTAAGACTCAGCACAACCAAAAATAAATTAATTAATTAAATAAATTTTTTTTAAAAAGAAAAAAGTACTGATATAATTTATAATTAAAACTCTTAGTCTATTTCTAACTAATACTAATAAATACTACAGTTTATTATCTTCCTTCTTCCCAGGCACTTAGAAAGACCCATGTAGTATATATAGTATCTAATGTTAATTAGGTATTAAACATATTTACATATTTGAGAATCGGTAATTATGAATTATTCATTTTATATTAAGAATATTTGATTAATCAGATTCCAAAATCCTATTATTCACCTCCCCAAATCCTATTATTCTACATCTAAGGTCCTAAATTAAACAACAACAGCAATAACAAACACCTAGCTGTTAATAAAGCCCATATAAGTCAGTGATTGTAGAGGCTCTCTAAGGGCATAACTTAGAGTATCTTTATGTGTATTTTATGTGTACTTACACGCAGGGGTGATTTTCAATAAAAATCAGTACAACATATGAAGACATAGGATATAAATTATTGGTACAGGGTCCTAACATCTCCCAGGTAGCAAGAATTAATCCTTTAGTTCTTAAATCTTTGTGAGAATGGGAATCAGTGGGGACAGACCCGTGGGTGACTTGAAACAAGGCCTATTTACTAAACTTCATGGAAATATTCAGTACTTTAACATCTGATATCAGCCTTTAATTGAAAGTTTGTTTACTTTCAATTAAACGAGGAGGATCTATTTTTTATAGATTGTTTATCATTTTTGTCACAGTTATTTGTTAATTCCAACGTCAGGATTGTTTATGAGTCTATTTACATTGATGGATTTTTCTCGACTCTGGGTCACATTTTCCTGTTTATTCAGACATCTGGTCATTTTTTATCACAGTACTGTGGATGATGATGGTGTAGAGATTCTGAATTCTGTTAACTTTGTCAGAGGAGTGTTGAGTTTTGCCTAGCAGGCAATTAAATTACTGGAGGGTAACCTTGATCTTGTTCCTAATCGTCACATGTAGTGATTCTTCCAGGGAGATACAAGCTGGGGAGAGGGAGAATGTGGTTTGAAAAAACCGAGGCTGACTCCTGCTGAATGAAAATCACTGGTAAACCAATGACTCCACTAAATTGCCTCTCTTGTATCAGGTCTAAAACAAAGTTTTTATATTCTAGCCACCACATGCTATACAGAAATTTTACCATTAAAATATAAATTTGAAGTAAAAGAATATATAATATTTTAAAAGATGAACTTTTGTTAAACTGGGAATTGTAGTTGACTGCAAATGCTCTGAAGTTCAAGAGATGGAGCTCAGTAAGGGGACATGTTATTCTTATCTTTTTTAATATTTTTATAGTTGGGAAGAAAGTACAGTAAATTCTTCATTATCTGAAATATATGGTGGAATAAGTCATTGAACTCAACTTTCCAAAGAATTAAAAGTTAAAGAAAACATTAAAAATGTTCTTTTCACCATTATGGATTAAAATATTTCTGAAATAGACTCTTAACTTCTTAAGTATGAAAGGAAATTTAACAGTACATAATAGAGTATATAAATAGACATTACATTTTTCATTCTTTCTTAAATTTTTTTTTACAGCATTTGATACTCTTTTGAGTACCCTTTCTTAAGTCCATCTTATTCCCTTGGCTTTCTTGATAGCAGTTTCCACTGGTTCTCTTTCTTTCTCTCTGCCATTATCTTTGTAGCCTCACTTTTGGATTCCCCTTCCCTCTTGACCTTCCTCCCACAAACATTTGGTACCATATGTAACTAACACTGCCCTAGGGGCTTGGCATTATAGGAGTAAACAAATTAGGCATTTATTGCCATGCAGTCGTAATTGTTAAATCTCTTTGCAAGTATCAATAAGTGCTGAGATCATACTACATAATTACTTTTCACTACTTAGTCAACTGAGAGGTCTTCTGCAGGGAGAAACTGTATTTTGTTCACCTCTGAATCTCCAGCCCAGCATAGTGCCTGTCACAGAGCTCAGGCTTAATTAAATGTTTGTTGAATGGTTGCACAATGTGAGATTCTTTGATACCCTAGAAATACTGTGGTCTAGAACTATGCTCTCCACTACAGTAGCCACTAGTCAAATGAAGTGATTTAAATGTAAATTACAGATAAACAGAATTTAAAATTTAGGTCTTCTGTCACACTAGCCATGTTACAAGTGTACAATCGCTGCATGTGGCTAATGGCTACCGTGTTGGATAGTACAGGTACAGAACGTTTCCATTACTGGTGAAAGTTCTGTTGGACAGGATTAGAGGATTGTTACCTCTACACTTCATGTCTCCGGATTGTCATTCTGTCATTAGTTCTTTTCATGGTTTCTCTGTCTCTTTCCTTTCTTGTCAGCTGTCACTTATCCTTCCATCTTCTAACCTGCTGTTTCAGTACATCTAGTTTTTAAACATAATTCATCAGGTTTGTGACTACAGCAATGCGTGGTCTTTCATTTTTTTCAGAATTTCTGATTCTAGATTGAATTATATATAGATAAAGCTGATATATAGCTAAATTGTAGATAAATGGCAGTTTTGTAAGTGGTTTTATGATCTTGGCATGAATATTCTCCAGAGCAGTTATACTCATATTCATTGCTTTCCCAATATGCTTTTCTTAAAAGGAAATTGATTCTAAATTGCTTACTTCTCTACAGTTTGCAGTCTGTGCTGGAAGATCTCCTGGTTGCTACTTCTGATGGACTTCTTCATCTTATTCACTGGGAAGGAATGACAAATGGGAGGAAAGCTATTAATCTTTGTACAGTACCCTTTTCAGTAGACCTCCAGTCATCTAGAGGTAGTTACACTTTTTTCATGAGACAGAACCAGATGTTTAATATTTTATATAAACTAGTTAGATATTTTTTATGGATGAACATTGGTTTTTCTACTTTGGAATTAATTATGCGAGGGAGGAGGGTGTGTGTGTGTGTGTGTGTGTGTGTGTGTGTGTGTGTGTGTGTGTGTGTGAGAGAGAGAGAGAGAGTAGGAAGGAGTAGTTCAATTGTTTAGTGTTGTTAGGTCATTATGTTTGCCCTTTTAACTGTCCTTATATGGTCTGCAAGCAAAAATATAAGGGAATTAATTTACTATATTTATATTCATATTTCATGTACTTTTTTTTCATCAGCAGGTTCATTCCTGGGCTTTGCAGATGTGCACATTAGAGACATGGAATACTGTGCCACACTTGATGGGTTTGCTGTTGTGTTTAATGATGGTAAAGTTGGATTTATCACACCAGTGTCAAGTAGATTTACTGCAGAGGTATGACTTATTTACTTGGAATGTTTATTTTTTAATTTTGTATTTATTAATTTTAGTCTTTATTAAACCCCTCCCCTATTTTCCTTATTTAAGATTTTAGGGGTTGTTAATTTTTTAATCAAAACTATACATATAAATAGTGTAAGTAGACAATTCTGTTGACGTATTAATGAAAAATGATAGTTCCTTTCCTCCTGCTTGTTCTCTTCATGCCGTTTTCATTCTCAGAGGCAACTACTTTTTATTCCTTCACTGGTGGTTTTGCTATTTATCTCCACTGCTCTGAGTATTTCCTGTAATTTTTAGTTTTTAGGCTGTGTTCATTGATTTTCCATTGTGGAAAATGACCATGTGCTTCCCTCTTCCCTGTTCCCCCACCCCATCTGTAAGTTCTTCCCATCTTTCCAATATAGTTATTGTGATTTTGATTATATTAGTATCCATTTCATCTTCTTGAATAAATTTCTCTTGGAGCCTTCTTGAATAAATTTCTCTTGGAGCCTTCTGGATGATTGCTTACTCTACATACCTATTTAACACAGTTGCATTTTTAGGCTGTCCATCATTATCATCCTGTGGATTTCCTATATTCGTTTATTTTTAGATCCTTTCAGAGTTAATGGTTAATTAATATTTGATTCATTAATATATGAATTTGGTTGCTGTGACAGAGACCCAGAATAAGAATTTGGATTCACTGAAGGCTGTGTGGGCTTTGGTGGGTTTGGTTGACTGTGATCTTCATCATAGGGTGAGCTAACTGGGTTATTTCTTTTCCTCCCTGCTCCGTATCCAGTGTCTGTGGGAGAAGAGTCCTGCAGTCTTTCTCAGAGAATACGTACCTGGCTGGCCCAGTATTTTGGGATTTGAGTTATGGAAGAGTTAGACTAGAGGGTCCAAATTCAGGATGTAAACTCCCATGTATCCCTATTTTTGGTGTGGTCTAGAGACCACTGAGATTTTTTTTGTTTTTCTCTAAAGAAAAACTCCAGTTTTCTATTGGAGTGGAGGTGGGATATTTCTTAGCTGCTCAGACTGGGAGGTAGGCAGTCCCAGCTACTGATTAAACAGGCTTTAAACCAATCCTACTGCTTTTAGTTCAGCTTTTGAGAGACATTTAAATTCCCAGGCCTTTTGTGTACCTTACAATGTAAATGTGGCTGTTTTTCAACATCATTACTGCTAGTTAAGGATTCTACTCATCCACTTGCTTCCCAGCTTCCAGAATTTTCTCATACCACCTCCTCTCCCATTCTTTGTCCTTGCCAGCATACGCTTTTTGAAAAAAATCTTTTCTGTTATAAAAGTTGGGTTTTAGGAGTCAGAGAAGCTAAATATTCATGTTCAGTCTGTTTAATGGAAAGGATTTTAAGTTTTCAAGGGCATATTTTTCTATATGGTATCAGCTTTCTGTCTGATTTATTTCACTCAGCATAATGCCCTCAAGGTCCATCTATGCTGTTGCAAAAGGCAAGATTTCATTCTTCTTTATGGCTAAATAATATAGTTGACCCTTGAACAACATAGGTTTGAACTGTGCAGGTCCACCCACATCTGGGTTTTTTTTTCAGTAAATACATACTACAATACTCTACAATCTGCGATTGATTGAATCAACAGATGTGGAACCATCTGGAGGGCCAACTGTAAAGTTGTATGTGCCGGGGGTAGGTGCCCCTAACCGCCATGTTGTAAGGGTCACACGTGTGTGTGTGTGTGTGTGTGTGTGTGTGTGTGTGTGTGTGTGTGTGTGTGTGTGTGTGTGTGTGTGTGTGTGTGTGTGTGTGTGTGTACACACCAAATTTTCTTTATCCATTCATCCATCAGTGGGCACTTAGATGTTTCCATATATTGGCTATTGTAAATAATGCTGCATTGAACATGGGGGTACAGTTTTCTTTTCAAGTTAGTGTTTTGTTTTCTTCTTCTTTTTTTTTTGGATAAATACCCAGAAGTGGAATTGTTGGATTATATGGTTGTTCTAACTTTACTTTTTTGAGGAAGTTCCATACTGTTTTCTGTAGTAGCATACCAATTTACATTCCCATCAACAGTGCACAAGGGTTCCCTTTTCTCCACATCCTCCCAACACTTATTATTTCTTGTCTTTTTGATAATAGCCATTCTGACAAGTATGAGGTGATACCTCATTGTGGTTTTGATTTGCATTTCCCTGGTGTTAGTGATGTTGAGGATCTTGTCAGGTACTTTTTGGCTCTCTCTGTGTGTTCTTTGGAGAAATGTCTATGCAGATCATCTGCCCATTTTTTTTTTTTTTTTTTTTTAAATTTATTTATTTATTTATGGCTGTGTTGGCTCTTCGTTTCTGTGCGAGGGCTTTCTCTAGTTGCGGCAAGTGGGGGCCACTCCTCATCGCGGTGCACGGGCCTCTCACTATCGCGGCCTCTCGTTGCGGAGCACAGGCTCCAGACGCACAGGCTCAGTATTTGTGGCTCAGGGGGCTAGTTGCTCCGCGGCATGTGGGATCTTCCCAGACCAGGGCTCAAACCCCTGTCCCCTGCATTGGCAGGCAGATTCTCAACCACTGCGCCACCAGGGAAGCCCCCATCTGCCCATTTTTTAATCAGAATTTTTTTGCTATTAAATGTATGAGTTTTTTATATATTTTGGATACAATCTTTTCTCACATATATGATTTGCAAATATTTTCTCTCATTCAGTAGATTGCCTCTTCATTTTGTTGACATATGTTTGGGATTTAAATGTTTTTACTGAAAACAAAAATATTAGAGCTGGAAAGTGAGTGACTCATTTCTGAATATCAGCTTGTATTAGTATCTGGTTAAAGAAAGTTTTCTAGTAAATTAAGGACTTAAAATAATGAAAAGTAGATGAAACATTATTAAATAAGTTATAAGTAGAAAATATAAATTACAAGAAAATAATACATATCTATTACTGGTAATTGGGAAATACACTAATGCCATATTTATATCAGACATTATTTAAGCACTTTATAAAAATCCTGTTTGGCACTGCTTTTTTTTTTTTTTTTTTTTTTTTTGGCTGTGCCGAGCAGTAATGCGGGATCTTAGTTCCCTGACCAGGGATTGAACCCACGCCCCCTGCAGTGGAAGCGTGGAGTCTTAACCACTGGACTGCCAGGGAAGTCCCCTGTTTGGCACTGTTTAATACAGTTAGCAAATGTATTAAAATATGTCAGATTATGCCACTCCTCTGCTCAGAACCCTTCAGTAGGACAAGATATTTAGGACAAAACCTGCTGAGGACAACTAAAAGAGCTGGAGGAAAAATATTTTTTGAATGTGCTTAACAGCTTTGGAGAGCTAAAAAGAAAAGAGCTAACAAGACTGGTTAGGGGAGGCCAGAGGCCCAGTGAGCTAAAAGCCCAGTGTTTGACATGACAATGAGCATGAACAAACAAGGCTGTATGCAACACATGGATGAATCTCACAAACATGTTTAGTGGAAGCGGCTAGACACAAAAGAGTACATGCTATGATTCTATTTTACATAAAATTGAAGGAAAACAAAAAACATAGGCAGCTCTGAATCAGTTCTGTGTGGACGCATGTTTAAGTGTTAATGGTTTAAAGGAAAAGAAGGAAGTGATTACTATGTAAGTCTGGATATTGTTTCTTTTGTGGTAGAGGTGAGGATAATATTGATCAGGAGTGACACTGTTGGGGGACTTGTGGGTACTGGTAATTCCTAGCGTGAGTGGTAATTTCACAAGTGTTTACTTTGTGATATTGTGATGTACATTTCTGCTTTTGTATTTTTCTCTAATGTATTATAATTCATAATAGAAAGGGTTAAAAAAAATTAAAGACACTCCAAATGGCTCCCCATATATGAATTGGAGAAAAAGCCAAAGTTCTTATGGTGACTTTCAAAGCCCTATAAATCTGGCCCCCTATTTCATCTGTTACCTCATTTATTCCTTCTCCTTCCCCCATTCCACTCCACTCCACTCCATCTGCACAGGCCTCTTTGATGTTCTTTGAACATGCCAGAAATGCTACTGTGACAGGGCCTTTCTACTGCTGTATCTCCTAAAGTACTTTCCTCAAGAGGCACCTTCATAGGGAAGACCTTTTAATATTGCATCCTTCCCCCATATACTCTCTTTTCCTTAATTGTTTTATTATTTTTTTCTGTAACATTTACTAACCTCCCACGTGATACTGTACAATTTTTTAAACTTGTCAGTCTCTTAACAAATGTAAAGCAGGGATATAGCTAGGGATTTTGGTATGTTTGAATATCTGCAGTATCCTTGGCACCTAGAGCAGTACCTGGTGAATAGTAGGCACCTGGAAAATTTTTGTTACAGGGATGAATAAACGAATTTCAGTCTAGGCAGCTGTCCAAAGAAATAGTGCTCAATGCCGTCTTTGCCATTTTTGTTAACTAAAATAATGTCTAGTTTTATTATTAAAACTGAAGAATAAATAAAATTCCTACAAAAAAGTAAATATTCCATATTTAGATAGTAGATTCTATAGTTTATTTAGGATTTAAATAAAATCTATAGTATTATGTATCAAACAGTTTAATTATATTGGATCATCTAATTTTACTATCGTGATAATCCAGAAATAAAGTGCTGTATTGTAGTGTGCTGATTTTTGTGCTTACTAAACTAACAGTCATCATGACCTTTGCCTTAGAAATTTATGATCTAGGATGCCCTTGATTTGACAAATAAAAACAGACAAGGGAGCTGAATCTATTCTGTGTCTGTATTCAGAATTAAGTAGCATATAAAGCTTAATATCATTCATTTATTGAAGCTTAACTTGTTGAATTCCAGGCACTGTATTAAGTGGGTTACTTATATGTAAGTTCTCATTTAATTTTCACAACACTCTAAGAGGTAATTTACAGATAAGAAAACTGAAGCTTGGAAAGGTCAAATAATCATTTTAGCAAGTCAGGAGTAGATCTGAGATGTTATGTCAGGCTGCCAGTTACCATGCTACTAACCACTGTACTATAAAGCAAAGGAGTAATAGAGAATAGTAAGCAATTGACAAATCATTAATCACTTCTAAAGGATAGACGAAATAAAATCAACCATTTTCGATTGATCAGGAAAGTTCAACACTATGTGCTAGGTGACAAGAATAATAATAGCAAATTAGATGCAGTTTCTACCATCAAGAGGTTTACATTTTAATAGGAAAGTCATCTTCATTTAATTTGAATTTAGATGTCAGTTATCCATTTTTTAGTGTTTATGAATAGATTAGCACTGGACTGAGCTTACTTGGGAATATTTATTGAACCAGTTAATGAAATTGAGGTTTTTAAGGGAGAAAATCCAGATGGTAGTTCTGATGGGATGTTTTCCTATCCAGATCAAACCATATAAAGAACCATATAAAGCCTTATAAAACTATGTTTATTGAAGGAGAATTATATTGATAAAAGTATATTTGGGGAACATGCTTTAAATCTTAACTATTTTTCTTAATTTTAGCAGCTTCATGGAGTTTGGCCACAAGATGTTGTTGATGGAACTTGTGTAGCAGTAAATAACAAGTATCGACTGATGGCGTTTGGCTGTGCGAGGTAATTGATATAGATGTCTGCATTTTAAGACTTACTGCCAAAAATAATGGGTTTTTTTTAAACCGTAAGATATTCTTAACACACTTATGAACTTTATTGTGCCTTTCATAATTTATGAATCAGCCTTAATATAAAATTTAAAAGCATTTTAATAGATAGAAGCAAACAAATCTAAAGGGCAGATTTTGGAGATTGGGTGTTTAAGTTTGTAAAAGTGAGCTTTTTTTCAGTGGTAGGAAATTGAGTCACAAGTTAAGAAGATTAAATCAGTTAAAATTTAGGTTCTTTATTGTTTAAAAGAAGATCAGGAAGCATGTTTTCCTTTTTTTTTTTTTTTTTTTTTTTTTTTTTTTTTTTTTGCTGTACGCGGGCCTCTCACTGCTGTGGCCTCTCCCGTTGCGGAGCACAGGCTCCGGACACACAGGCTCCGCGGCCATGGCTCGCGGGCCCAGCCGCTGCGCGGCATGTGGGATCTTCCGGGATAGGGGCATGAACCCGTGTCCCCTGCATCGGCAGGCGGACTCTCAACCACTGCGCCACCAGGGAAGCCCGCATGTTTTCCTTTTTTGGAAACAATCCTTTCTTTTTAAGACATCAGTGTTGACTTGCCTTTGAATTAGTGGGTGTGCCTTAGTTAACAAGCAAATTTAAAGCTTATACATAAAATCAATTTCTTGCTTTAATTCAAATAATTCAGGTTTTAGAAGTAAAACTGAATACAAATTATTCATTCAACAAATATATTTGTGTCTGCCATGTGCCAGGCACCATTCAAAGCACTTGGGATACGTTAGAAAACAACAAATATACCTGACTTTTTTGAGCTTTATGTTTTAACTCAAATAAAAAGATTATATCAGATGCTGAGAGTAATGCCTTAAAATGTGTATAGTGCTTTTTAGTTTTCAAAACTCTTTCTTAAATATAAAATTCCATTTTGACCTCAAAATGTGACTTAGTGGTTCTGTAGAACATAATATCTAATATAGTTTCCAGCTACATCAAGGTAAGAATCAAAATATTTCTATCAGTATAAGTAATACACTGATAGTGTTATAAATCACTGCCTTCATTACATTGTCAATAATCTGTTTGTGAACTAGGAAATCCTTATCCTCAACACATTGCTTCTCACTGAGGAGATAAATGTAGAAAGTAAATTTAACTTAGTGTAAGGAGAAAAGGGAAACGTATTTTTCTTCATCATCATGGATTTGATTTGGTCACATTTTGTTTAGAATTTTTAAATCTATGTTTATGAGTACAGTTTGCTATAGTTTTTTTTTTTTTCTCTCTCTCTCTCCTGGTTAACCAAGGTTATGCTTGTCTCATAAGACAAGTTGAGGAAGGATTTCTCTCTTTCCCTACTTTGTTCATCTTTGAGTGTGTGGCTGAATTTGTCAGTGAAGCCACCTGAGCCTAGAATTTTCTTGATTACTAATTCAATTCAGTTTTAAAATAGACTGAAGAAGATTTAGATTTTTTGTCTCTTAGTCATTTTGGCAGGTTGTATTTTTCTAGGAATTGGTTTCTTTCATATACACTGTCAAATTTATTGGCATAGAGTTTATAATATCCTTTTTAACTTTCATATTGTAAAATAAAAACAAACAGGAAAGTGCATAATCCAAATATTCACAGTTTTACAAATAATTATAATACAAACATCCATCTTTTCACAATTCAGTCAAGAAATAGAACATTGCCAGCCCATATAAGTTTTACTCCTGCCACTTTCTAATCATGACTCCCATCCCCTCCTTAACACTTAAAGGTAACCAATTTTGTCTTTCATGATAATCATTTCCTTTTTTTTTTTTACAGTTTTACCACTCACGTATGCATTCCTAAAAAGCATAATTTAGTTTTACTGAATCTTGAACTTTATATGAATAGAATCATATTCTATGTTTTGTGTCTTGATTCTTTCAGTCAACATTGTGAATTCATCCATCTTATTTGCCAGTAACTGAAATCATTTATTTGGGCTTGATTTATAAGTAGTGTTTTGGTGTATGAATATATCATAATTTATCTGATTTCCTGTTAAAGGACATTTACATTATTTCTTGGTTTCCAAAAAAGGAGACATTCTCTTACATAAATGCATCGTCTTTAGTCAAACACATGGGAAAATTAATGATAAATCCCCAATAAGATCTAATACTGAATTCATATTCAGACTAACCCAGTTGTCACCAAATTTCCTTTATCTCTTTTGTTTCAATCAGAATCATTCAAAATTCATGAATTATATTTGGTTATTATTTCTCTTTAGTTACCTTTTGCCTATAAAAATCCTTGTATCTTTTTTCTTATTTTTATGACTTAACTTTTCTTTGAGTCTAGGTCAGTTGTTTATAGAATATCCTACATTCTAAATGTGTCTCATTGTTTTCTCATAATGGCATTTAATTAGTTTCTGGAACACCTGTTTGAACCTTGAAGGTGGTTCTTATTGAGCCAGTATAGTCAAATGAGTAGGAAGCTCACATCAGCATTTAGAGGAAACTGACAGAGACGGGAACAGTGGTGGGTGTGCAGTTCTACATCACCTACATTCAGGGCTAGCACCCAGGGGTCTAGCAAGGCCAGATTTTAGAAGCCAGGATTCTAGCCCTTCTTCCAGGATAATGAAGGTAGAATCTTGGCCTTCAGTCTTTTAGTTACCTCAGTTTTCATGAATTGGGAGAGGATCAGCCCTTCTTATGGCATGATCGTGGGTTGGGGTGAAAGTTTTGTGATTATAGCTATGTGACATAACTGACCTAGTGGCTTCTAGCCCTTATCTGCCAGTACTTACCAGGGTTAATTGACTTGAACACCTTATTAGAGCTCTGTAAGAAGCCAGCTTTCTTTTAGGATGACAGTTTACAGCCAAATTCTTCCCCTTATATTTAAAGGTTTGATTAGATTCTGGTTAAACATTTTTGTCATAGGTGTTTTGTACTTCCTATGGCATCATGCAGCAATAACATTGAGTGGTCTCAGTACTGATGATGCTAAATTTGATTACTTACGGTGGTAATAGCCATATATATATCTATTATAGAGATACGTTTTTTGCTTTGAGATTAGTAAGTAGTATCTTTTTTTTTTTTTTTTTTTTTTTGCGGTACGCGGGCCTCTCACTGCTGTGGCCTCTCCCGTTGCGGAGCACAGGCTCCGGACGCGCAGGCCCAGCGGCCATGGCTCACGGGCCCAGCCGCTCCGCGGCATATGGGATCCTCCCAGACCGGGGCACGAACCCGTATCCCCTGCATCGGCAGGCGGACTCTCAACCACTGCGCCACCAGGGAGGCCCAGTAGTATCTTTTTAATGAAATATATTTTTCTTTTATGGTGGGCTTATGAGAAATGGAAAGAAAAATAATTGAAGTAATATAGGTACTATAAATACTTAAAACGTTAATTGTCAGTCTTTTGTAACTATTGACATAGCACCTACTTCTTATATTAGAAATATCTGGACTCCTCACTGACTTGTTAGAGTTCAGCAACCCCGAGTAAGCACTTGACAGTTAGATGCAAAGCAAAAACAAGTAAATACCTGCTAGCCACTCAGTGCTGTCTTTCAGCAAGGTATCTAATTGGGCAGGTAGTCTGGATAGATATCTGTTCCAGGCATTTGGCTTCTGACTAAGTTAGAGTAACAGATCAGATTTTCTCTCCTACCTAAAACAGCCAAGAAAATGGACAAAAATATGAAACAAGTATTTTGAATTCAAGACATAGGACATCAGGCAACAAAGGATAGTGATCCCTGAAAGATGAGAAACTAAATAAGAAAACTCTTCAACTGCCCTAGCTTCAATTACTTTGAGAGAATTTCCAGCACAAGGATGGAGAGACAGGGCCTGGCAGATTCCCTGGGTTGAGTGTGTGGAAAGGAAATGAGAGTCTGGGAGACGAAAGCAGCTGGGGCTCACAGGCCAGACATCAGAGGAGAGAGTGGCACAAAGAGAGAACTCCAGAGAGCTGTAGAGGGTTTCTTTTGAGTATTGAGCTGAAACATGGAAGATAAAAGACCCAAATCAAACATTACAGAAGAAAAGATTAATAAACTTGAAGAACACAACAAGAGAAATGATGCAAAATGAAACACAGAAAAAAAGAATTTAAAAACAGAGCATCAGTGAGCTGTGGGATAACTTCAAGTGGCCTATTATTGGAGGTATTTTATTTAGTCCCCATTCTGATCCTTGAGAAGAGTGGGGCCTGGCTGGAAACTGATGAAAGCTGCTGTGAGGAGATCATTTGACTTCTTCTACCTTGAAGGAGTACAGATAAGGGTCAGACATTCTGGCAGTAAGCTAGTGTCATCCTGATGTGTGCAAAAGCAGCCTTGGATTTAAATTATTTTTAAAACAACATTTATGTTAAATTTTCGATCTGAGAATAGCTCTGTAAGCAGAAATAATATTTTTTGTGATCATTATAGTTCAATTTTGAAATATAGCTTAGATGTAATATACAGATTCTTTGTTTTGGTTTCTGGCCCTTTGTAAGTTTGACTCTTGTAAAGATTTTTTAATGGAATAATGATACTTACCATATACATAAGAGTATGTATTATGTGTATACATACAAAAGATAATATAAGGTAAAAAATAACAAAATGAAGATTTCTGAAAGTTTCCAGTACTGCACTGATGTAGCCCCTGCTTGTCTCTCTCCTTTAATATTCCCCTTTCTCCACCAGGGCAGTTACTAGTCTGGAATCTGTGTACATTAGGTCTTGTTGTATTTTTACCACAAATGTATTTAACTATGTTTTGAATGTTTTTCACAGTATAGAAACAGAATTATACTATTTATATAGATATATAGATGGGTGGGTAGGTAGATATGCTGTCCATTTTAATGCACATGACAAAAATTCATTTTCAGTGCTATATGGTATACTATTATGTAAATATACCACAGTTTCTCTTTCCTTTCTCTTATTGCTGGACATGCAGATTGTTTCCATTTCTTTGCACTTATTCCCAGTACTATAATGAACATTATACATGTCTCAAAGACAAGGATATTTTGGGGGTATATCTGTAGGTGAAATTGCTAGATTACAGAATATGCATTTGTTTAAATTTAAGAGATGACTGCAAATTATTTACAAAATGGTTTTGTTCTTGTTTACACTCCTATCAGCAGAACATAATATTTCCCATAGTCATGTTTTTTTATATTTGTATTTTTACACTAAAAGTCTTTTTGATTTTTACAGTGGTTCTGTACAGGTTTATACAATAGATAACACCACTGGAGCCATGCTACTATCTCATAAACTAGAGTTAACAGCAAAACAATATCCTGGTGAGTCCTCTTCTTTTTTTTTTTTTCTTCTTAATTAAAGGTAATATGTGTCATGAGGTTTTAAATTAAATGATGGAGGCCAAGCCAAATATTGTTAAGATATGTAACAACATTCTCTCTGACCCAAGGATTTCTGTGTAACTAGAGGCTCCTGGGATACCTCTTCATTTAGTTTTCTCTATCCTCACTTAGTTTTAGCCCCTATATTCCTTGTCTGGGTTTTGCTTTAGACTCTTGCCTGATTTCATCGCCTCTGTTATTGTATGCCTTCCAATTCCATTTATTCATTATTCAACAAATAATTATTGAGTACATACTATAGGCCACACACTGTTCTAAATGCTGGTTACACAGCAGTAAACAAACCAGAAAGTCTCTTTCTGAACCCCCTTAGTGACTGTTGAGTGAATCCTGTCCACAGGTGTAAGTCTAAAGTCTGTATCACTGGAAATATTTTTGAATGAAACTAACAGAAAACCCAACTTACTGTTGCTTAAACAAATAGGATTGATTTTCTGTAATAGCAAGAAATCCAAAGGTAAGCTGCTGTTGGCATTCATTTGGCCTTTCTGTCACGATCACAGGGTAGCTTCTGAGCTCCAAGCATTACTTCTGCATTTGAGTCAAGAGGAAAGGAGGAAAGAAGGCATCTATATACTTTTTGATCAGGAAAGTAAAAAAGCTAGATTGAATTTGAGTTCTTCCAGAGAAGATTTCTGTTTGTTTCTTCCAATCACCTGGGAAAACTACATCAGTCTGGAACCCTTTGCATTATATTCTCTGTTTGAGATTTTTTTCAATCATACAAGTTACACAAATTACAGATCAGACTGAGGACTGGTTTCTGGATGCAGATTCTCGGGGGAACTTCTTTATTTTCCATTCAATACCATGGACAAAAACAGGGAAGTGTTCCTTGCTATTTTTTCACCTTCCATGTGGTAGAGTTTATTTCTCATTCTCCCTTGTTCATGGAATCTTTGTAGTCCCAGCGTTACGTGGGTATCTTCTATTATATTCCCTGCCTTGGCCAAGCTCTGAGCTTTATCTCCTGTCCCTCACATGCTGTAACTCGTCAGATGTAAAAGTCAGGCCTCTAGGGTTTGGCAGAAAAATTCAGGGCAAGAGCACTTGGTACACTCACTTACCTCCCAGTATTTTTGGATATTTTGATGTGTTTAAGTATTCTGTTTAACATTTTAGTTGTTTCAGTGTGGAGAGTCATTCAAGGTGTCATTTCGCTATACTGCCAGAAACAGAAATTTGCTCCTTAAGTTTTTATCATTCTTATTGCATAGCCTTTAAAGGCTTGCATATATTTTTTTCTAAGGACACTTTTTGCTGCAACTGAGAAGAACAGGATGTTGTGTATTTTTATTGTGTTTTCTAACCCTTTTATCTGTTTATTTTTCTCTCCATACTAATGTTGTGATGTGCAGTACAATAGCTACCAGCCACATGTGGCTATTTAAATGAAACTAACTGACATTAAAGAAAATTAAAACTTTTCTTAGTTTCATGTTGAATAGCCACATGTAGCTAGTGACTGTCTGTTAGACCAAGCAAATATAGAACATTTATCATCATTTCAGGAAGTTCTCCTCGTTGCTTCTATCAGTTGATTGACAGCACTGTATTGAATTTTTTAGGCTGTTTCCTTTTCTCATGTTCTTGGAATGCCAGTTCTCCCTTTGGTTATCTACTAACTCTCACTCCTGCAGTCTTTGTTATGGGAGAGTGCTGCCTTCTTGAGTTATATAACTTTAGACTATAAAAACTGCTTAAAATGTAGGGAGACTTGTGCTGTCCCGCATCTTGAACAGAGACAAACTTCTGTGTGTTTTTCTGGCTCCACTGGCTGATTTTTACAGGTGGCAGCACTGCAGGAGTCCTTACGTGACACAGCGGCTCCATTCTGATTCCCAGACTCACGCCGGCCTGAAACTCCTTTCTTGTCTTTGTATAGGATGTGAGACCCCAACTCCCTAGTCATTGCTAGGTCCCATTCCAACCTTCTGTCCCTATATTTCTAACCTTTTTCACCTCACCACTCCCCACTCTTCACACCTCCGCCCCCTGGGCTGCCTTAATTCAAGCACTAACCAAACTCACTTTCAGTTTTCTCCTTTCTTTCTTCAGAGTTCAACCAAACTCACTTTCAGTTTTCTCCTTTCTTTCTTCAGAGTTCAGCTCTGTAACAGAAGGTCTTTGGATTACGTTTTACATTTTTCTCATTATGCAGATTATCACAATCTATATATATGGTAGGTTACCAGCTAGATAAATTTTCCATATTCCTGCCACTTGAAGATTAGGTTAACTGTCATTAACATTTTATTGTATATCTCTACAACTAGATTTTAATATGTGTATAATACTTGGAAAATAGATATGCATATTATGTACATATGTATATATATGTTTACTTGGGATTAATAGGAATACTGTTTATAACATTTCTGTAAGCTTTGATTTGAGTTTGTATGTTTCTTCTTGGTTTGGTTTTAAATTTCGCTCTTAAATGTGTAAAGTACACTAATAAGATACGAGGTTTCTTATACATATTCCCATTTATTTATTTTTTTGGTTTGGTTTAGTTTTGTCATTTGATATGGCTTTATTGGGCATTTTTTTCTATTTTGATAAGAATTTTTTTTAATTGGAGTAGAATTGCTTTACAATGTTGTGTTAGTTTCTCTTGTACAATGAAGTGAATCAGCTATATGTATACATATATCCCCCCCAACTTGGTCCTCCCTCCCACCTCCCCCATCCCACCCACCTAGGTTGTCACAGAGCACTGAGTTGAGCTCCCTGTGCTATACAGCAGGTTCCCACTAGCTATCTGTTTTACACATAGTAGTGTATTTATGTCAAACCTAATCTCCCAATTTGTCCCACCCTCCCTGTCACCCGCTGTGTCCACATGTCCGTTCTCTGTCTACGTCTCTATTCCTGCCCTGCAAATAGGTTCATCTGTACCATTTTTCTAGATTCTACATATATGCATTAATATACGATATTTGTTTTTCTCTCTCTGGTTCACTTCATTCTGTATGACAGACTCTAGGTCCATCCACATCTCTACAAATGATCCAATTTCGTTCCTTTTTATGGCTGAGTAATATTCCATTGTATGTATGTACCACATCTTCTTTATCCATTCATCTGTCATTAGACATTTAGGTTGTTTCCATATCCTGGCTATTGTAAATAGTACTGCAGTGAACATTGGGGTGCATGTGTCCTTTTTTTTTTTTTTTTTTTTTTTTTTTTTTTTTTTTTTTTTGCTGTATGCGGGCCTCTCACTGCTGTGGCCTCTCCCGTTGCGGAGCACAGGCTCCGGACACACAGGCTCCGCGGCCATGGCTCGCGGGCCCAGCCGCTGCGCGGCATGTGGGATCTTCCGGGATAGGGGCACGAACCCGTGTCCCCTGCATCGGCAGGCGGACTCTCAACCACTGCGCCACCAGGGAAGCCCTACATGTGTCCTTTTGAATTATGATTTTCTCAGGGTATATGCCCAGTAGTGGGATTGCTGGGTCATATAGTAGTTCTGTTTTTAGGTTTTTAAGGAACCTCCATACTATTCTCCATAGTGGCTGTATCAATTTACATCCCACCAACAATGCGAAAGGGTTCCCTTTTCTCCACACCCTCTCCAGCATTTGTTTCTAGATTTTTTGATGATGGCCATTCTGACCGGTGTGCGATGATATCTCATTATAGTTTTGATTTGCATTTCTCTAATGATTAGTGATGTTGAGCATCCTTTCATGTGTTTGTTGGCCATCTGTGTATCTTCTTCGGAGAAATGTCTATTTAGATCTTCTGCCCTTTTTTGGATTGGGTTTTTTTTTTTTTTTTTTTTTTTTTTGATATTGATCTGCATGACCTGCTTGTATATTTTGGAGATTAATCCTTTGTCAGTTGTTTCATTTGCAAATATTTTCTCCCATTCTGAGGGTTGTCTTTTCATCTGGTTTATGGTTTCCTTTGCTGTGCAAAAGCTTTTAAGTTTCATTAGGTCCCATTTGTTTATTTTTGTTTTTATTTTCATTACCCTAGGAGGTGGGTCAAAAAAGATCTTGTTGTGGTTTATGTCAAAGAGTATTTTTCCTGTGTTTTCCTCTAAGAGTTTTATAGTGTCCGGTCTTACATTTAGGTCTTTAATCCATTTTGAGTTTATTTTTGTGTATAGTGTTAAGGTAGTGTTCTAATTCCATTCCTTTGCATGTAGCTGTCCAGTTTTCCCGGCACCACTTATTGAAGAGGCTGTCTTTTCTCCATTGTATGTTCTTGCCGCCTTTGTCATAAATTAGGTGACAGTATGTGCCTGGGTTTATCTCTGGGCTTTCTATCCTGTACCATTGATCTGTATTTCTGTTTTTGTGCTAGTACCAAACTGTCTTGATTACTCTAGCTTTGTAATATAGTTTGAAGTCAGAGAACTTGATTTTCCTCCAGCTCCATTTTTCTTTCTCAAGATTGCTTTGGCTATTCGGAGTCTTTTGTGTTTCCATACTATTTTTTATATACATAAAGAACACATTTATTCATATACTTGAATTATGGTGGGAAATGCTAATGTGAGGATTCAAACATAGGCGGAGGAAAAAAGTTTTACTTACTCTGTTAACCAAGGCTGTCTTCTGTAGGCTAAAATCTGTATACCAGCCCTTTGTGGCAAATGTACTTATATCAAAAATTTATTAATACTGCAGATGTAAAGAATTTTAATTTTAAAGAGGTGAAAGCTATAGATCTTTTGAATTGCTGGTGGGAAATGCTGCTATGTTTCATTTAACTCTGCAGTAAAGAAACTTGGATTTTACTACACAATGAAATTTTCTCCTTTAATAATTATATATGAAGAACAATTATTAGTTAAAAGAAGATATAAGCACCTATGGTACTGAGGCTGGAGTTTACCTACTTAATCCTAATGTAAGGTTACGCTTCAATTTATTTTAACTTGGATCCCTTTGATATTGCTGATGGAACATGGAGATCATGGTAAAATATTATTTTACATTTTAAAACACCTCATACTTTGCAGAGTACTTTGACATTCAGTGTTGAATCATTCAAGGGAAATATTATTCCCATCTTACAGAAACTGATTGGCCCAAATCCAAAGGCTTTTTAAGACTACACAGTTATAGTTATTTAAGCTAATAGTGGCCAGAAACGGTTTTTGGTTCATATAAATCACTTGGGTACTGACTTTGTTCTGCTTAGATCGGGTCAAGGCTAATGACCATACTGATTTTAAATAGCCCTGAACGAACAGAATTCATCTCATTATTTGAAGCAGACATGCCTTTCTGCTTGTTTCAACTTGAAGGTATAGGCTGTAAAAAATACTAAGTATTTATGAAACAATCATTTATATTTAACTCTTCTCACAATTTCTTAACAGACATTTGGAACAAAACAGGAGCTGTTAAATTGGTCAGATGGTCTCCTGACAATAGTGTTGTAATAGTGACCTGGGAATATGGAGGCCTTTCTTTATGGAGTGTATTTGGAGCTCAGCTGATTTGTACACTTGGAGGAGATTTTGCGTGAGTCAATAAAGAAATTTTAGATGAAATAACTCCATTTTCTCCAAGACAATACACATACACAGAAACTTTGTTATACAGCTACTATTTTGCCTTGACTCTGAACCCAAAACAATTTGTAAGGTTCAGAATTAATTTATTCAGAATGTATTGTTTCCTCATACATCCATCCTCTTTCCATCCTCTTAAAACTGACCATTCAGTGAAAATGCATTTATTTATTGAACCCCTATTGTGTATATGATAACATGTTAGATTCAAAGCTAAATCAGACATGAATCTGCCTTCAAGTAGCTTATTATCTAATAAGAGTGGTAAGCTATATACATAAATAACTAGTAGGAAATGAAAAATTACATTATCTCATTGGGTTAATGTAGGTTAACTCAGCGGGTTGATAAAACTGGGTTAATATCTCTGTCCACTTCATATACTACCCTGAACTTCAGTCCTGACATAATGAACACACCTTCCCAAACTGCATGACCCTGTTAAGAAGTTATTTCGTAACTGGAAGACTATAACTCAGTGATATACCTAGGTGTATTAACCAGGAGTCTCATATTTCATGCAGTATTGTGTATTTCTCTTTCAAAGGAACAAAATCAATTTTTTCAGATTAAAGCTAAATATTACATGCAATTAGAAGACTCTTCTTAATTAAGTTTCTATTGTGTTTCAGTTATAGGTCTGATGGTACCAAAAAAGATCCCCTTAAGATCAACTCCATGGTAAGTTCTTTCTATAAAATATTGATACAGTGTGAAAAACTTGGTTTTTTCTTCTTCTTCTCTCATGTTGATCTGATAAAATTACAAAGCTATTCTAGTCTCAGCAGGCTCTTATACAGTTCTTGCTTTGATAAAAGTATTATCTTTAAAAATCAGGAGGCTGCCCAATTTTCAGTATTTGATTTTGGTTTTGTTTAGATGTGTCCAGCAAGCCCTGTCATCTCTGTGAACATAGTGACTGTTCAAATCAGGCCTTTGTTTTTCCAAAGCATACCTCCATTTCTTATGTGACTCAATAGCACCCACTTCCCATGGCCTCCTTTCTTTTAACATAACGTGAAATGCTCATTGGGTCTTTTTCCTGGAAAACATGTGCTTGTACATTATTTGAGCATATTTAAAATTTTTTCCATAGATGTATGTCAAAAGAATTGTAGTCCCTGTTGTAACAATATTTTTACTATCAATTTTCAAGAGTTTCTGTAGAAAGCGGTGAGGTGTAACCCCTATCTTTACATATAAACATTTTCTTTCTATAGCCCTCGTGTGTACCATCTTTGAGGAATTAGTGGCTGTGAGGCTTATCACTACCTTTCTCTCCTGCTCCACAGAGCAAGGCATTTTCTGATCATGGGTTTCTCGAAGAATTAAGACCACCATGGTTGCCTTCAGTAGGGGTTCCCAACCTTTCACCACCAAGGATCCCACTTGATGGCTCTCCTCACCTCCATATTTTAAAATAAGTTTTCAGACACCATTTCTCTGACTGCCGATCAGTGCTTCTGAATGCCATGCAGCAACCAGTGTTACCTCCCTCACTAAGTTAATATTTTAATCACAAACTAAGAATCTAAGCATTTTAGTTAACTTATGCAACCAAAACTTTTCATGGGAGAACAAAAGTTCTATTAAACTTCTGAAATTTTGGAACAATTCATGGACCTCTCCTCCCCCCATTAGTATTTTCTTGGCCTTGCAGATTGGGAATTACTAATGTTAAAAAAAAATTTTTTTTAACTCTCGTGGAATCTAGTTAATAGAATATTAAAATGAACTGGGCCTGGAGAATTTATTTGAACCCTCTCATTTTACAGAGGAAGAAACTTATACCCCGAGAAACCAAATAGCTTGGCCAAGGTTGTACAACAAAATGGTAGCCAAGCCAGAGTGCAAAACCCTAGTCTCACAGCCTCCAATCCAGTGTTCTTTGTTCTGTACAAAACTGCATCTGTTGGGGTGCTGCTTTGTAAAGCTTCAGCTATGTAACGTGGGTCTTGTCTCTGTAAGGAATTTCTTTGTATTTGAGAGGCAGTTGAATTAATGGAGAAGTTACAGAGAGCAGTAGGCATTTCTTAGGTTTTGGGGCTAAGATTGGTATGTAGTGTTTTCACTCTTCTAAGTGGAGAGCAGTGATGGTTTCTACTGGAGATCTAAGATGTAGTAGATGTAGGTATAATTCTTGTCTGTGTTGTTTGTCATGGTTTCTCCAGCCTTCAGAAGTCATTAATAATGCTGTTTTGGTTATTTCAGAATTTGAATATTTCAAACCAGGAAAAAATAACAAGAAACTTCTTATTGCTTTGATTTTCTTTCCCCACCCCCCATCTTCTTTCCCCCTCCTCCTCTCTCCAAGAGCTGGGGTGCCGAAGGCTATCACCTATGGGTAATCAGTGGATTTGGTTCTCAAAATACTGAAAATGAGTCTGACTCCAAGAGCATAGTTAAACAACCTAGCATTCTACTATTTCAGTTTCTCAAGAGTGCACTCACCGTAAACCCTTGTATGGTAAGTTTATTTAATTAAAACTCTGTTTTTTTTAGTGGCTTTCATATTTGAATATGACTCTTCCTTATGACAATTTTATTTCTGAGCAGGTTTTGCTTTTTTTTGGCCTCGTGGCATGCAGGATCTTAGTTCCCCAACTAGGGATTGAACCTGCGCCCCCTGCAGTGGGAGCGTGGAGTCTTAACCACTGGACGCTGGGGGAATCCCATGATTTTTTTTCTTTCTTTTTTTAATAGGATCACAAGCAATTTGAGGAAAAGCAGTGTTTATAGATTCACTTGAGTAACCTGAATAAAATTTAGTCTTTGTCTGAATAGCATTTCTCACAGTATGTTCTACCAGGCACTACTTGTGAGAAATATCAATAGCAATTACATAGGACAAGAAAAATTTCTGTTGTCTTGTAAGTGTGAAATAAAGGAGTTAAACAAAGCTGTAGAGATTTCTTTAACATAGGACTTGAGTCTTTAATATGCTGATGTGCATCATGAAAGTCCAGGAGTTGGTATATAAAAAGCATTGTTTCCCAAGCTTATTTAACTATGAATTTTTAAGGAGTGCCTAGAAGAAAATAAGCCTAGAATCCTGCTTTGGGAAACACTGGCCCAAATTATAACATACACTCATGTTTTATCAGTCCGAAATAAGATATTAATATGATATATTGTTGATATATAGTAACAGTGATATGTTATATGATAGGGGTGCATATCTTAGTATCTACCACCAATGGGTTTTTAAATATTTGGTGCAACCAATTTCTAATTAAAATTTATAACACATTGAGGAAGAATGAAAATACCTTGGATCTCAGACCAGCTGAATAATAAGAAAACAAGAGTAGAGGATTTCTTCTCTGCTCGCACATCCCAAATAAATAATTTAAAAGCACTCCGAGTTTTATATCAAGACAACATTTGGACTACAGTGGGAAGGTGAGTGGCTGGGGTGCTGATCTAATTTAAATAGTTGAAGACACTGGCCTTCAATTAAAAACCAGGGCATAATCACAGAGAGTAGAAACTATATTTTTGTCTAAATATCCTCAGAACCTGGTACACTCCTTGGTACTAACCAAGCTTTAACCAAGCAATTATTGAATTGTTCTGAACCAGGACCACAGATGTAGGCTACTCTTCCTCCTCCCCATGATTTAAAAGATCCTCCAGGGGCTTCCCTGGTGGCGCAGTGGTTGGGAGTCCGCCTGCCGATGCAGGGGACACGGGTTCGTGCCCCAGTCCGGGAGGATCCCACATGCCGCGGAGCGGCTGGGCCCGTGAGCCATGGCCGCTGAGCCTGCGCATCCGGAGCCTGTGCTCCACAACAGGAGAGGCCACAACAGTGAGAGGCCCGCGTACCACAAAAAAAAAATTAAATAAATAAAATAAAATAAAATAAAAGATCCTCCAGTATCCAGTTATCCCTGTTTGTAATCCACTCCCTCTTCTTACCATGTGGGCACACGGATGAGCATATACACACAAACTGACCAGACATGTTTTCTTACTACCATTCATGAGGTATCTTACATGAAACTAGTTTGTAAACTGTAGACATTGAGTAGTCTTATTCAGTTTTCAGGTGGAAAATCTCTCACAGCATTGCCCTGGGCATGTTTTGGAATCTGTATGATAAAACGGACTTTAACAAAGATTTTATTTGCACTGGGAAGTAATCATTAAACTGTTGTCTGTTAAATATAACAGTGTGTGAGATTATTAGGTAGTCTTGTCCTCTGTGAGGAAAATCAGCATTGAGATGTGTGGTACATTTCCAACAGTAAAACTAAATTGCTGTATTACTTACTTTCCCCTACCTTATACTAACTTGTTTTTATTTGCTTCCCTCCCCTCTGCTTCCTTTTTCCCTCATCTAGAGTAACCAAGAGCAAGTGTTGCTTCAGGGGGAAGATCGATTGTACTTGAACTGTGGAGAGGCCTCACAAACCCAGAATCCCAGGAGTACTTTGGCACACTCTGATCATAAGCCCAGTCAGGAAAAGAGCCCATTTGCAGATGGCAGTTTAGAGTCTCAGAGTTTAAGCACTTTACTTGATCATCGGCATTGGCATGTAATACAGGTAAGTCTTCGGATGCTGTTGACTGTGGACTTAGTCCTTGGTAAGATAGCACCCTGAAGCAGATATTTAGGTATTTCATTTGTTGCTTTAGAAAACTGAGAAACTTTGTAAACTTTTTGACTGTCGTGTCTCTCTTCTGCTGTTCTGTGCTCGTCCTCTTGTCTTCTCCTTTCTTTCCACCTGATGTAGATTGTATTCCCACCTGCTTTAAGTCCATTAGTAAGTGAATAGTTAAAAAAACTAGAAGTTTATGCTTTGTCCTCTTATTGTGCAAGACTGTTTACTTCCAGCCTTTTTTTGGTATAAATTTAGCTCTGGATTTGCATAGGCTAAAGTGTAGTAATTTAATGAAAAGTGACAATATTGATTAGTACCTTGTGCAGCTGACCTTGTAGTCCTAATGGGGACACATTGAGGTTAATTGCCTGACTTTGGACCCAAATTGCAGACTTTTGATTAGTCTAGAACCTTAGTGTTAATAATTTTATTATTACTCTGTCTTGTTCCAGATTATTATTAAATTAGTAGTTTCTTTTAGTAATTTTGATAAATTGACATTTAATATAGAAATTAATTCTGAGTTTCGATACCAAATAAAATTAATATGGGTAAATCAGTAAATTGAAGTTTCTTGAAAGAAACTTTCACACACATTTCAAAGCCCTGAGTGTTTTCTTCCCACTTCTCATGCCAGAGTGTCTTAGGTACATCAGAGCTTACTCCTGGGTTAGTTTCTTTTAGTCATTTTCTATTTCCACAATTCTTTGTCTTACTTCTACATTCTGTACTTTTACCTTACTAGCTTACTTCAGCTCCCATGTTATTTTCGGTTGACTTTGAGTGGAGATAATGAGAGACCTAAGAATGGTCACTGTGTGAAAAATTGAAGGAGGAATATCTCCTACATTGACATGTGGTATACACTAAAAGAAAATGTATTTAACTTACATTAAGAAATTCATAAAATCAAAACAATGTGCATACCATTTTATAATTAGTAACAGTTATTAAATAAAACTGCATCAGCTACTTCCTTGACTAAAATTTTCCACTGCTCCCTTCTCTCCTATAGCCATTTCTCTGCTATTTTCATTTCCCCATACTTTGAACTATTCATTCTACACTGACCTAGCATCAGTGCCCGTTCTGCCTAGCCAGGTCTGTGTTGCCAGAGAGCCAAGTAGAGCAGAGGATCAAAGAAGGCAGGTCTGGAACTCAAAAATCCATCAGACAATAACAAAAATCCAATTTCCTTCCAGCTCAAAAATTCAGTGATTCTGTGATTCGTAGCCATCTATGAAGTATCCCATATTAGAAGCATGTAACACTGATTTTACAACTTCATGCAAAGTAGATACTAGCAAGATTCTTCTGTCATCCTGTTCTTTAGGTATCTAAAATATTTAGAAAGATAAACTTGTTTAGCTTTACGTAATTTTTTCAGCTTCCTTAAAACTAATAAAAATAATGCTAGAGTTGTGCTCCCCCCAAATTAAGTTATAATGGACTCATAGAATTTTTAGAGCTGGAAGGACCTTAGCAATCATGTAGTCCAACTAGGTTTTATACAAATTGAGGCTCAGGGAAGTTAGGTGACTTGCCCGAGGTCACACAGCAGAATAGTGGCAGACTCTATCCTTACCATGATATAAATTAAAGTAATAATCAAACCTGTTTTAAAACCTAGGTACTAAATGTTGAAGCATATAATATACTGCTGACCTTGATCTAAGACTTAGAATGTGCCTATTTGACATTCTTCTTACTTGGAGTTGCCCCTTTGTTTGCTGGCACTCCAGCCACAAGAGTCAATGCAGCATTGTGGTGGTGTTCGTTTGGTAGTGTGGTTTACAGTGTCCATATAATGTTAATGCTTTTAACTTCCAGACATTTTAGCCATTAGTAAGTATTCCCTGAAGAAACGTGGGTGCCTGTTTAATTCCGCCTTCAACATATGCTCTTGTCTAGGATAAGTGCCCGCATCCTCCATCACAATGGCTTTGTTTGTGTGGTTTATACTTTGTATGCTTCTTGTACAGCTTAGAGTTCATCACATGAGCTCCAACTAATTCTGCTGCTCTGTCTGTTCCTCATCTAGACTACTGGATTTTTTTTGTTTGTTTAAGCCTTCTACCTTATACTCGTTAGTTTCCTGGTCAGAAGATTCTGTGTTAACTATGTTTTCTCCTTTAACAAAAATAACACAAATACATATTTGTCGGAAGCAGAGTAATGTATCAGGCACTATGTTAGGGAGGTCAACAAAGAGGATTGTAAAGGCTATTTCATTTATAAATGGTTTGCCCTCATTCCTACAGTGTGTATCAGATGTTCTAGGTATTTGGCACAGATCATATCTCCTAGGATGATGGCCCTCTCAGTCTCACCAGTTACAGAAGAAAGTAGTCTAGGTTAGGAGACATGGTTTTAGCAGAATGACTTTAAGGGAAAAAAGGTAGATCTAGGTTCTCCGAGAGACTGAAAAATCCTAAGATGTTCAGAGTAGAGATTCTGTACCTTAGCACTGAGTGTCCCAGTGGTATGACATGACTTTTGTGCCCTGACTATGCATTCCTAACCTGAGTTTCTTCATTATTCATTATCCGCCTCTTTTCTTACTTCTGCCATTTCCTGTTCTCAGTATTAGGAGTGGAACTGAAAGTTCAGGTAACATATAGATCTCCTGGGGCAAATACAAGTTTTTGTTCTTATTTCATAGCATCTTCAAGACACAAAACCATATGAGAAATAAAGCTTCATTTTAAGTTTTGAAAGTAAACCATTTGCCATTTGTGGCATCTCATATACTTTTGGAGGATAAAAGAATTTGTTTTCTCCTAGAGATAGTCATCAAAGAGTGATCATATGATAAGTTAACCTTGGTTCCCATGATTAGAAACTCTTCATGTTGGAGTCCACTTTGGCAGTGAGATCTCACTTCCCACTTTACCTGCCCACACATCTCATAAATACTTATGAAACACTAAGGTTTGGGGAAAGTGGGGGGTGGGGTGTTTAGTGTCATGGATGGCTAGCTCAGTTGTGCTCCAGGAACATCCCTCTTCAAGTGACTATTTTTATTTTCTTCATCCAAAAAAAGAATTTCACTTACAGCCTCCTACAAAACTACTTTCAAATTTTACTTCGCCACCTGATCATTACCTCAGATTATCATTATTCTGAACTAATTCCACCCATCATAGTAAATTTTACTGGTTGGCCTGAATGGTACAGCATATCTGTTAAGATACAAGTTAAGCATTCTTCAAGCGTATCTATCCTGACACAGTTATTCTTAATTCTGTAAGCTAGGCTTCCACAAACCAGCACTGGGGTTAAGAACTTCCTAATGTACTAAAAGCTATTAATTTACTTAGATTTTAGGTTGACTTACTGGTTAATAAGTGAAATCTAACAAAAATAGTTTTTTTTTTTTTTTTTTTTTTTTAAATAAATTTATTTATTTATTTTTGGCTGTGTTGAGTCTTCGTTTCTGTGCGAGGGCTTTCTCCAGTTGCGGCGAGCGGGGGCCACTCTTCATCGCGGTGCGCGGGCCTCTCACTGTCACGGCCTCTCCTGTTGCGGAGCACAGGCTCCAGACGCACAGGCTCAGTAGTTGTGGCACACGGGCTTAGTTGCTCCGCGGCATGTGGGATCTTCCCAGACCAGGGCTCGAACCCGTGTCCCCTGCATTGGCAGGCAGACTCCGAACCACTGCGCCACCAGGGAAGCCCCCCAAAAATAGTTTTATAAATAAATTTTATCAAGGTTAATATAGATGTTTTCACTTGATTTTTGCTTTGTCTTCACATTACACAAAGAATCTTATTGGATTTGGTTGCATTTACTTGGCTTTTAAATTTGGCTTTCTCTTTTTAAATATGTAATCATTTTTCTTTGAGTAAACGGAAACTAAATTAAATGGAAGGTTCTCTTATTCCAGGAACAGAAGATTTTTCCTTTGTTCTGTTAATTTTCACACTGCATTCACCATGTGCTCATGAAAACTATTTACTCAGAAGGCTAATAGAGAGATCACAGTCTCAGTAAAGCTAGACTTAAGCTACATTGATACCTCACAGGATTTTTTAAGTTTAAAATTCTCAGAGTGACACAAAGACACTGTGTACAAAGATGTAAGACAGACGACATGGAAAGATAGATTTATTGCTTATGTTACAGATAAAGAGTTAATATCTGTAATATATTAAAAGTACTTGTAGGTGAATAAGTGGAACACCCCAGTAAAAAGCAGTAGCTTATACACACTCATATGTATATGGCTGTTTGTTTAGAGATAGCAATGATATAACAGAAGAATTTCACTTTGTATTTTGTGCACTTTTATACTGTTGAAATTTTATAAGCATGCATTGCTTTTTTATCAGAAAAATGTAAAAATAATAAAAGATTTCTACTCAAAAAACATAAAACTCTTGCTGAGGCTCTGATTTTATTAGATAAGGGTTTTTTGGGATGGTTCATATCAGCGAACCCAAACTGTTCATCTACACAATTCTTGGCTGCCTTAGTAGATGCTTCTCTAAATACCTTTTGTCATTCTGTATTTATCGAGTGTTCAATATTTAATTTAAAACAAACAAAAACAGTGTAGAGAAAAAAGAGGAAAGCCTGATGTCTAGAAACATATAATGAAATGGTTAAGACAGGAGTTGTGAAATATTGGCTGCTAGTAATACTCATTATTTGGGAGCACTTTTTTTTTTTTTTTTTTTCTTTTTGTGGTATGCGGGCCTCTCACTGTTGTGGCCTCTCCCGTTGCGGAGCACAGGCTCCGGACGCGCAGGCCCAGCGGCCACGGCTCACGGGCCCAGCCGCTCCGCGGCATATGGGATCCTCCCAGACCGGGGCACGAACCCGTATCCCCTGCATCGGCAGGCGGACTCTCAACCACTGCGCCACCAGGGAGGCCCCTGGGAGCACTTTTAAAAAAAACAATTTATTTTATTTTTGGCTGTGATGGGTCTTCTTTGCTGCGTGCGGGCTTTCTCTAGTTGCGGCAAGCGGGGGCTACTCTTTGTTGCGGTACGCAGGCTTCTCATTGCAGTAGCTTCTCTTGTTGTGGAGCACGGGCTCTAGGCGCGCGGCCTTCAGTAATTGCAGCACGTGGGCTCAGTAGTTGTGGCTCGCAGGCTCTAGAGCACAGGCTCAGTAGTTGTGGCGCACAGGCTTAGTTGCTCCATGGCATGTGGGATCTTCCTGGACCAGGGCTCAAACCTGTGTCCCCTGCATTGGCAGGTGGATTCTTAACCACTGTGCCACCAGGGAAGCTGTATTTGGGAGCACTTTAAACGTTACAAGAAAATTAATCTCATATTATGATGTTAATGCTTTTACGTGCTTTACTTTTAAATATATTTCAGAAGTCTTACCAAACTGATGTGTTATTTTCTATAGATTTCCAGCACCTATCTAGAGAGCAATTGGCCTATACGGGTGAGTTATTTGTTACTTTGTTGGTGTTAACTTTTATTGGATAGCATTTGCTGCAAGAGGTATTCTGGGAATTGAGCCTTTCAGTGGGTGCACTGATAAAAGTAAAATTTCAGTACTTGCTTCCTTTTGTACATTGTTAGTGTAAATCTATAATTTGGTCAAATGTAACATGTATAAATACTAAGATTTTTAAATTTAGCATTTTACATTTAATTCTCTTAGCAAATGTTTATTAATAGTCTGCTTGCCTGACAATCCTCAGCTCTTTACGCCTAATTTAAAAACTCAAGGAAGAGCTCTTAATTTTTTTTTTAATCAGTTTTCAGCTATTGATAAGCTTGGACAGAATATTGCTGTGGTTGGCAAGTTTGGTTTTGCACATTACTCTTTACTCACCAAAAAATGGAAGCTTTTTGGAAACATTACCCAGGTTAGTCTTTTCGAAATTAAAAACCTATTTCTCAAAGTATGAGAGAACTACAGTATGAAATAAGTATAAAGTAAACCACTGTTACTTATTAAAAAGTAAAATCAAATATTAAAAAATGACACTGGATTATATCTAAGGGTCAGTTCTGATAAAGTACTTGATATTTGATAAAAGATTTTGTATTGAGATAGTTGGTTTGTTTTTAATTCTTGTTAAGATCAGACACCATAATCCTGTAACTTGAGGATTTACTCCTACATTCCAGGTAGAGTTCATCAGATATGATCGGAATAAATCTCCACAAAATTTGAGATCATTCCCTGCTTGTCTGTGTGTGACATAAATATTTGGGTAGCATACAAACATGTGCAGTTGGATTTTGCAAGAATCAAATAGGAGGAAAAGAAGGAAGTTAACATTTAATAGGTGCCTACTGTGTACTAGGCACTTCCACATATATTATCTCATTGTTCTTCATAACAACCCAATGAGAGCACTATTGTTACTCACCATTTTATAAAAGAGAAACTAGGATTCAGAATCAAGCAGCTGATAAATGATAAAGCCAGAATTTAAACCAAGGTCTGTTGAATGTGGAATAATGATGCTACATGGTACCCAGTTATTTTGAATGATGTATTTTATGTCTTACAGAAATATTTATTTCTTTCAAAATAGGATGTGAATCATTATTAATAAAGGCCCTAGAGTAACACTTAATGTTGAGGGGGCGGGAAGAGAGTAGAGCAGAAATAATTTAGAGCTTCCAGTGTCTGAGTAGGACTAGTTTACAAGTCTGTTACGGGCAAGAAGAAATGTCAATATGTGTTTTATATTTTCTTTTAAGGAGCAAAATATGATTGTGACAGGTGGCTTAGCCTGGTGGAATGATTTTATTGTGCTTGCATGCTATAACATAAGTGATCATCAGGAGGAGGTATGTTTTTGTTTTCTCAGAAATAACAAGATTTTTACATTTTAAAGATATTAAGCACAGTTTGGTTTTATATAAAAATAACCTATTGAAAATGAACAAAACGTGTTACTTTTTAATCAAGAATTTGGCATTTTTAACAAATGGGATTTTCATTTCAGGTTACTTAAAAATTTAAAGGGATAATCAGGACTTCTGTGATAACTTTTTCTAAGGATTTCAGCCATTAGACATTCTCTATAAAGTTTGTAAATAATAAAAAATAGTTAATAAAAGTTGAGAAGTTTATAAAGATGGCTGTCCTTAGAGATTTATTAACTTATTTATTTCTATATTTATTTTTTGAGAAACTACTGATCAGGTCTAAATGTGCAGGTCTAAAAGGAGTATCTCATAATAGTACATCACAGTTTTGATCACTTCATCTTTTAGTTATTTGTAGAATGAGCCTACCCTGTCAAAATATAAACATCCATTTGTTATTAATGCTCAGATTAGTCTTTAACTCCTCTTACTTGAAAAAAGTCGGTAGATAAAAAAACAGCATGTCTAAAGTATTTAGTCATCCATGGTAGGTATCTTGTTTTTACGGTTTTCTTTATTTTCGTTTTCTATAGCTCAGAGTATACTTGAGAACGTCAAATCTGGACAATGCTTTTGCTCATGTCACCAAAACACAAGCAGAAACATTACTGCTTAGTGTCTTCCGGGACATGGTAATAGTATTTAGAGCAGACTGTTCAATATGCCTTTACAGTATTGAAAGGAAATCTGATAGGTAAGTATATAACATATGACAGGTCACTTTTTGCTCCTATTTATCATGTTACCTCTGTAGTTTTTATTTCTCAAAACAGTTATTCTAATTTTATATTTCGTTTCATTTGTTTTTAGGAGTTAAAAAAGCAAGGAATTTTAATTAGTGATATTCATATAGTAGTTATTTTTTAGCTACCAAAATAAATTAAAGAGCCTGTACCAACTTCTTCAGCTAATTTTACTGGACTCATTTGAAAAAAATCTAGTTCAGGATGGGATAAAGCTTTAAATACTAATTTTTTTTTTCACAATCTTGAAAACAAATGGTTACTAACTATCCTGGTGTTCTAGAAACTTGGGGAAATTTGTAGGAGTTTACAGCTTTAAGGCCTTAGGAAGCATGACCTTAGAAGACTCATTAATATTTTCACTGAGCTAGATGGCTGTAGTCTGGGAAAGGAAAAACTGTCAGACCTGTTGGAGCTGTGTGTTGCCTATATTCTTGGCATCTGGCTGGCTTGGGCATTTAGACCATTCTTCTTGAGTTTTATTTTGTTCTCAAATGGTTTTTGTTTCTTTTTTTAAACAGCTATGAAGTGCATATTTGCTGAAGTAGCTTATAATTGAGGAGTAATATAAAAATAAAAATTAACAAATCTCCTAGCCTCAGAACGCATGTCTTTCTCAACCAGCTATTTCTCAACTGACTAAGCTATTCCTGTAGCTTCTTCCTAGTTTATTTCTTCCTTTCTACATCTTACTCCCTTTTTTTCCCTCCCTTATTTCCAGATGTGTTCTTGGGTGCCACAACCTTGTTGGTCTGCTGCTTAAAGGATACTTGGGGAGGAGAAAATGATAGGTAGAAGGCACTTGGGCCCATAAACATAAAATCTCATACTATTAGTAGTGGAAAAGGAAAAAACGTCATTAGCATTGTTGTTGAGGTGTATGGGTTTCTTTCTCTTTTTTGCAGTACAAATACTGCTGGTATTCAAGTTCTTCAGGAAGTCTCCATGTCACGCTACATTCCTCACCCTTTCCTGGTAGTATCTGTCACTCTGACATCAGTGAGTACAGAGAATGGAATCACCTTGAAAATGCCACAGCAGGTACCATTCTATTATCAGAGCTCTTTAGAGTTTTCATTTCAGTTTTTTGTGTTTTAATTTGATGTTAGGAACTATTTATTTGTTCAGCAAATACATACTAAATGTCTAGAATTTGCCTTGCATGAAGATGCTGGGTTACAGTGGCAAACTAAACAAACATGGTTTCTGCTCATACTATAAGGAAATAATTACATACATAATTAATTACAATTGTGATGTGTGTACCAAAAAGTAATATAGCTTACTGTGTATAACAAAAACCTGGAGTAGTCTAAGCAATCACAGAAGATTTCTATATCATTTAAATTGAAACCTGAAGAACAAGTGGCGGTTATCTAAGTAAAGAAGGGGAATTTCAGGCAGAGGGAACGGTATTCAGAGGCCCATAGATAAGAGAGAACATGATGCATTCAGGGAATTGGAAGAAATTTCAGAGTGACTGGAACATAGAGTATGAGAGGATGAGAGTCTTACTGATAATACGGACTTTGGAGTTTGTCTTAAAGTCTAAAGCGTTTTAAGCTGGTTGTTATTAGATCTAAGCTTTATAATGTTAGAGAAAACATTACAAAGGAGGAAAATGAAACAGAGTGGGACAGAACTGGATGTAGGGAGAGCAGCTGAAAGGCCATTGTAATGATCTAGGTGAATGGTGTCTGTGGCCCGAACTTGGGTAGGGAAAAGAAGATGGAAAGAAATGGAAGGAATATGACATATAGAGGACTCCATGATTAGTTAATTATGAGCAAAGAGATAATCCCATAGCTTCTGGTTAAAGTAGCTGTGTAGGTAGCAGTGTCACCAGGACCCAGGTATTATAACTTTCTATTCCAAGCCTCCTTCCATTATACCACTGGTCTCCAAACTTCATGTCAATGTGGAACCCATTTTCAAAGGAAAGTTCTGTGTGGATTTATTTGTCATCCCTGTCTGCCCAGTCTGTCTTTTACTTCCTATTAAGGCACTTCCACTGAGTGCCTTTAAAATACAGGTCCCATTTTTCTCTGCAAACTCTATTTCATGTAACAAGATAGTCCTAGTTGATAAGGGGAAGCTATCTTTTACAGAAGAACTCTTGCTAAAAGATATGGAAGGAATGTAAGAATTTAAGAATCACCATTTTGCAGCCCGTGAAGAAATGAGTGGTTCAGGCAGTGATCATTGGATGAAACCAATGAAAGGTTGATGGGAACTTTACAATGAAGGTATCAAGTTGTCATGCCCAAGCCTTATTAATCAATTTTAGCATCACTAAAAGTGGGAGAACCAGATGTGGCATGCTTCCTGGGGTGAAACAACCTGAAGTTCACGTGAAGAATTACTAGCAAAAACATTGAGCCTGATCTGAATCAAGCCTCTAGAGTCATCTTCTATTCACAGAAAATACAGGGAAAGAGGTTTAGTTTAATAATATTCTATAGGAAAGCTGCAGGTCAATAATGTGGGGGAAAAAAGAAAAGATTCTTCTAAATAAGACTTTCGAGCTATAACAACAAAATACATGCGTAAGTTCATTTGTATCTTGATTCAAATAGGCTGTATATAAAAAGACACTGTTAAAACAATTTGCAATATTTAAATGTGAACTAAGGAATAGTTGTAAGATTTATTACATTTAGATGTGATATTGGCGTGATATATAAGCAAATATCCATATATTTTAGAGATGCCTATTAAATGTATAGGGGTAAAATGGCATGGTATCTTCTTTTAAAATGCTTTGGCAAAATAAGTAAAAAGAAAAGAGGGATAGGTGGAGCAAACCTTGATAGTTGTGAACTGGATGATGGGAATAAGGGGTGTGCTATATGTTGTACATTTTACATACTTTTGATCATGTTTGAAGTTGTCATATTAGAAAAAAAAGGAGGACTCCTTGTGTATCCTAGATACTACTGTTAGGCAATCAATGGCATCAGTAATACTGGGTGCCCCATTTTAAGAGGGCCCTTTACAAAGAGGAGCTACTTAACTTGGTAAAGAGCAGATCAAGAAGTAAGTTGAGGGCCTCCCTGGTGGCGCAGTGGTTGAGAGTCCGCCTGCCGATGCAGGGGATACGGGTTCGTGCCCCGGTCTGGGAGGATCCCATATGCCGCGGAGCGGCTGGGCCCGTGAGCCATGGCCGCTGGGCCTGCGCGTCCGGAGCCTGTGCTCCGCAACGGGAGAGGCCACAACAGTGAGAGGCCCGCATACCGCAAAAAGAAAAAAAAAAAAAAAAAAAAAAAAAAGAAGTAAGTTGAAATATAATAGGGAATAGACTGATTACATCTTGCACAGAGGGAAGACCAAGATTTAAAGTAAAGCAAGTCTTGATTTAACAACAAAAAACTAGCAGTAAGAACTGTTCAACAGTAAGGTGGCCTTCACTCAGGATAGAGGTGAGCACCTTGTCTCGGAACCTCCCAATGAGAATTATCTACCAGGGATTTTTTGGGGTAAGAGATGGTATGTTGGGTTCCTTCAAATTTAGGATTTTGAGGATACATGTAGTCCCTGCTTGTATGTTACAGTCAGTTTCTGAAAAGTTCATTAAAGTTGCCTGAGAGGGCTGTAGTGGTCACCTGTTCTTACATATTGTAATATTTCAGTAGAAAATGTTGACTGCATGTAGAGCTGAAGGAAAAAAAATTTTGCTTTTTTAAAAAATGAAGTATAAAATGTAGTGGTGAATTTACCATCTTAAAACTTAAAAGTGGTCATTATGAACATTAATCGGATTTTAGTGAACTTCAGTAAATGTTCTTTAGGTCTTTTGAAGTGTTTGAGGAGTTTGTCCCTATGCCAGTCCCCAAGCATTCATACTGTTTGATTCTTGGCATTGCATATTCATTTTCCTTTTTCCTCTACTCTCTAGCGCTTATAATTCCCACAGAGTTTTTAAATTCCATTTTTCCTTCTCTTACCTCCAAGTTACTTGCTTTTTCTCATGTGTTAGGGACAGACGTTCAATTTTTAGTTTTCATGTCATTATGTGCTAAGTGGGGAAATGAAGATTTCTTTCCAAATAAAATTCTTGAGTTTTGTGACAGTTGCTTGGAGATTTTGTAGGGTTTATTTTTTTAATTCCTACTTTGTAAATTAACAGCAGTTCATATCATGCTTACTACCTACCTGGATCTGATCTAAAGCAAAAGAGAATAACAAAGTCTGTGAGTATTCTGTACCCTTTTGCCATTTCTTTATACACAATCCCTTGTGTCTTAGAGCAGTGCAGAAGAGCATTTCATATATCTGAGTATTTTTTGCAAGTAGAATACGTAGGGTGATGGTTGTTTACCAAACCCTAAATGATATCAGCAGCTTAAATTCAGCCAGCCAGCAAGAGTCAAAGCTGGGACAGAATCCATGTCTTCTGAATAATCACCCTTTCCTTCTTAAAACTCTTTCCTTCTTTGGTTTGTGACATCACGCTCTCTTTCTCTTCTTACCTTCAAAAGCTTAGACAGTGGCCCTCTGCTCTTTTGCCTCCCATATACTTTGCCTCAGAAAACTCATCTGTTTCCTTCAGTTTACCAACTTTACCCTTATGGTTATGATTCTGGTATTCATCTCCAGTTTAGTCATCTCTCACAACGTTTTTACTTGAAAGTCTTGAGATTATTTCTAATTTAAAATGGGCAATAGAAGGAAACTCTTCAGTTTCCCTTCTCTAAACTATTTTCTCCTCCTAACTTCTATCAGTGACAACTGCAACTTCTCTAGCACCTCACCTAGATTCAGTTCCCTGAAATCATCTTTGATTCAGCTTTCTTTTTCTACCCTTCATGTCTAGAATATAAGTAAGTTTTTGTTTTAATCAAAATGCTTTTTCCTCTATACAAGTGAAAATGACTTGATGTCTGAGATTCATTTTAAAACAGTGCTCCTGAAAATTAAAGCTGGGTGATAGGGTTCAATGAAAATCATTATACTAGGTTCTCTACTTTGGGGTTTGATTGAAATTTTCCTTAATAAAAAGGCAGACTATTTCCTTCATTCTTGAAGTCACCACCCATGATATCTTCCTCTCCTCAGTAATCCATCCTGAATAACTCAGAATTTTTAATAACTCCCTTATTCAAGGACCATACATAGTGGCTTATTTCCTGCTATATTTTTACCTGACTTTCCAAGCCCTCTTTGAAGGTCTGTTACCATCAGCATTCTTTCTCATAATATCCCTAATTTAGCCAGATTGTTCTCACTTTCCCAGTAGAACTATTTTATCCTACCTCTGTGTCATTTATATTGCATTCTTCAACTAAAGTATGAACGCCACCCGTGTATGTTAACCTCACCCTTCAAGTCCCACCTCATCCTTTAAGCCCTGTCCAGCTGTACCTGCCAGGTCACTGAAGCGATGTCTCATGTTTATGAACTTCTGAAGGTTTCTTAGTTTTTCCAGGATAATTCAGCTCTCCCCTCAATTTTATGCTCACTTGCATTGTTCATTAATTACGTTGTGTTAAGCTTGTTCTACCCTAGCCAGACAGCTCCTTGTACTTCCACAGAGCCTAGCAGAATGAGTACATAGTACACACTCAATATTGTTGTTTGCTTAAACTGTAAACCTTATGCATTGGCAGGGGAAGTGCTGAAAACATACCTGTTAATTTTTATGAATACAAGTTATTTTTCTTTCAGGCTCGTGATGCAGAGAGCATTATGCTAAATCTTGCAGGACAGCTCATCATGATGCAGAGGGACAGATCAGGCCCTCAGATCCGGGAGAAGGACAGTAACCCTAACCAAAGGAAACTTGTGAGTAAAGTGCAAGTCATTTAAAACGTTAAGAATGTATGGGAGGAGGATGAAGGAATAAAAGAATTTAAGAGGAGAGTATTATCTTGTGATTTGGAAAGTGAGTAAGTACATAAAATAAGTCTTAAGCCTCTGGGTACAAGACTGTTTGTGAAGGGTGGAAGAAGAGGTCCTAAAATGATAATAAAATTCTCTGTATGCCGGATGTTACTGCTTAGGCATTATTATTGACAAATTCTAATGGAAAAACAGGATAAATTGGTGAAGTTCCTTGGGGTGGGGTGGGGTGTTCTTTTGGGGTTTTTTTAGATTTAAATACACATACTTTGAAAGTCAGGGTACTACTATTAACTCTGACTCTAAATAAATTCCCCTAATTTTCCCCAAAATTTATACTATCATTTTGAAAGACTTAGGAAACTAGTACCTAGGAAAACTTAGGAATCTACAAATTTAATAGGGAAAAAACTGATTTCTGTCTCTCCTTCTCCAGCTGCCATTCTGTCCTCCTGTTGTACTAGCCCAGTCTGTTGAAAATGTCTGGACCACGTGTCGAGCAAATAAACAAAAGCGTCACCTTTTGGAGGCCCTCTGGCTGAGCTGTGGAGGTTCAGGGA